>NW_016690194.1:4006734-4066522 GCF_001604755.1 Lepidothrix coronata | reverse complement strand
CCTAACCACTAGACCACCAGGGGCCCCTCGAACCCGGGTCGCAGCGGTGAGAGTCCTGCACCCTAACCACTAGACCACCAGGGGCCCCTCGAACCCGGGTCGCAGCGGTGAGAGTCCTGCACCCTAACCACTAGACCACCAGGGGCCCCCAGCCTGGCATTTATCGACGAAGCAATCGACATTGACCAGATTACAGTATACCCCTGAAAGGAGGAGAACACAGCATGCAGAAGAATGTGGGCAACTTTCAGAAAGGAAGAAGATGCAGGACAGAAATGGACTTCCTGTACTTTTTACAAGTCAGGGTGACTCGACAAAAACTGTGTTTACTATTTTGCAACCAATCCTGGTGTGTGTATACATGAAAGTACCAATGGCAGGTTGACATGTGGATGGCCTGATGGCCTGATCTATGTGTACCAATAGCAGGATGACATGTGTATAGCCTGATATATGTTTATATGAAAACACCAACAGAAAGTTGACATGTGTCATATGTGAAAAGTATAAATGTTTGCAACCTGTTACAATAAAGTGATTACAGCCTTCTTGTAATCCTGTCCCTACTTTGGAAGAAGATTCTATGTCACATTGGCCATCTCTGACTTTAACAGCGACAGTCACAGATGGGAGTTGTTTACTTCAGAGAAGAAAAATAGTATTTAATAGCCCAGTTAAAAGAGATATGTGATAAAGCTGAGAGAACAGTAGAACAGTAGCATGGTCCTGTGATTTGTACCCTACAAATCTTGAAACTTTGCATTACTTCTCCTTTTTTAACTCCTAATCTGCTGGTTATCCTTGCAGAAATCATTTATTGGTTGGCTACCTTCAGACTGCTCCCTCTGTAATGACATCCTGATATATTTGTTGCTGTTTACCGAACCAGACACCTTCTCAGTGAGAAGCTCCTCTCAGTGAGAGCACCTTGTTCTCATTCTGTGCTCCTGTTTTGGTTTTTTCCCACAGGGAGTTCAGTAATGTGTGTGCCATGTATATACCTTGACTCTTGGCATTCTTCCTGGGACATCTGACTTAGGTGTTAGAAAGTGTTTACAGGTTCTGCGTGCAGTCTGAATGCAACTTAGACCTTTGCAACTGTTTCTGCTAATTAATTTTTTGTTGATTTAGCTAATAGTGCTCTGCATGAAAGATTTTTCTAGGCAGTGGCAAAATGGGTCTGTGTACTGTGTGGCAGATCAGAGAGGTCTTGCTCTTGTTACAGTATAGTTGAGGCTTTATAGTTCAAATTAATAACCATAGACTGTTAATATTGTCATCTGCTTGTACCTCTTCTTCAAATTTTGTAACTCCCAGCACTGTATTTAGATGTACCTTTAGAGTAGTTGGGTCTGCCCGTATTAGAAGTACCTGAGCACTTTTTTAGTGCTGTGGTTTTTGTCATTTTTTTTCAAAGATCTGCTAAACCCTCCCTAGTTGTATGTTCACAATATGCTGTAAGACATGATGCATGTTCCTAAACAATCTCATGGATTGTCTCCTGGCAATAATTGAATCTTCAGCAGGGCATTTGTCCCACCAAGAGTGCTGATGTCAGATACAACTTTTAACCTGGGGTGTCTCATTTTTCTCCCAAAACAGACTACATCTGTGTAGTGTGTACTGGACCTCCTTAACTCTGGTCACAGAAAACCTCCAAACACAGTGATACAGTCTTGTGGCATCTATCACAGCTTTCTAAGGGGACAAGCAAAACTAGGAAAGTACTTAATGATTTTAACTGTTTTATTGGTGGCTGCAGCCTCTGAAGACAGGTCCCTTTCTGTCCTCTTGCTTCCTTTTTCAGCATAGCCACATCCTGCACTGGAGCCAATTAGGCTGGCTCCTGTTTCCCACTTCCAGCTGTTCCTCAGACATCCAAACTCATCTCTGTAATAAAGTCTGGACATCTGTGGCAGCAGCTGGGAGCAGGCAAGGAGAGCCAGGGTTTTGAGGCCTGCCAGCTCTCTGTCTAGTGGTCCGAAGCCTCACTGTGTGGTACACTCCCAAGCTTGGAGGATGGCTGCCTCTGGTATCCCAGTCCTCCTCAGGCCAGCACTGGCCTGGGCTTGCTGGGTGCTGGTGTGGCAGGGAGCAGGACACGTGGGATGCTGCTTGTAGCCTCTTGCATGCTCAGCGTCAGGGGGTTCACCAGTCTTGGACTGCAGAGGCAATGATTTTGTCGGTGCGTGATTCTGTTTGGCCTCAGGTAAAGGTATTTTCAGTGGTGGACGCAAAAGTACTGGGTGTGCTGACAGTGTCAGAGGGCTGGGTGCAGATAGAAACTACAGACCTGAACATGTTGGAACCAGTCTGCCAGGACCAACAGAGCTAACCACCCCTCCACTTGTCTTCTAAAGCACACAGGAGAGAAGGGGATAAAAATAAAACCCACTTCCTTTTTGTGAAAGTGCATGCTGGTTATGGTGCGTGTAATCTGCATTGGCTGAATTTGCTTTAAGGGCAGAGATTCATGCACTGCTGGTCTTTCACAGAGTCTAGCTGCTGAATGAACTGTCAAGCCACCCGCTGCAAATCCTTCATAAGCATACCCACTGGTACATCTTTCAACTAATATAAATAGGTCAATTTAAAAAATGAACATGTGCAGTTGTAAGACCCCAGTTTGGTGCTCCGAGATCATCAAAGAGGTTTTACTTTAAATATACACAAGGCTCCAAAAATCTGATCACCATATTTTTTAAAAGGGTCTTCAGTTCTTTTATATCTAGAGAGAGCACACGGGAGAAGACACTGCATATGTTTCTCAGGAGGTCAAATAACACACTATTACTGACAAACTTTAGAAAGTAATGGAGTTTGTAAGAGTTTAAAGGGGAACATTTAACCAAATTAAAGCATTTCACAAAGGAATTCGCACATGCTAACCTATATAACTTAGCAAAATCCAACCCATCCAACTTTAAGTTACCCAAATATCAAGAAAGGAGATTAGGAGAAAAAGAAAAAGTAAAGAAAGAGAGAGAAAAGGAGAGAATTATAGATACCATGCCAGATCCAGCATAGAGTCCAGGAAATGGCAGGGGCGCAACCAAGTGGTAGCCACATGGTGTTGGTTTTATCTCCTCTGGTCCTCTGTGGTCACTCTCCCAGGTGGGACTTCTGGCCCACTGACCACCCTGGAGCTCCGGGGCAGAGTATGGGGCAGTGCTCCTGGTATGCCAGTGACTGACAGCTGCTCCAGGGCTGCCCAAGGAGGCTCCAAGAGGCTGGTTTGGGGCAGGGCACCGTTTCACTTGTGTGAAATTTGACCTGTCCCTTCCCCTCACACACACATACTTGTTGGTCTGAGCGAATAATTAATATAATAATCCACTGTGTCATAGGAGTATTGTTAACTTTTTTTCTTTCTAGGCAGCAATTAGTTTTTTGCACGTGTGCGTTCAAACACAATCTTGCCAGTGGCTACCATTGGGAAACACCCCTTCCTCTTCTGATGGGAAGCTTTTTGTTGGCCCTAATGGGTGTAACAGGGTTTCAGGAATTGATGGGTCTGTAAATTCATGTGCTTACTTTCCTCTGCCTCCCTCTTCATCAGCATAGAGGACTATGAAAGAATTTAAAGGTTTCTACAAGATTTCATCCGCATTTCAAGGCACATGGACACAAGGTCTTGCTATTGCTATCCCATACACTTTGCCTGTATTAATTGGACTAGGGATGGGTATGCTCATACAGAGAAGGTAAACAGGGGGAAACCTCAAGACAAGTGAACTTCAGAGGTATGAAAGATGAGTGTCCTGCTCTGGACCTTTAGATGAAGTTCCTTTGCTCTAAAAGGGTATAAAACTTGCATAGGTACATATTACTGAACCCCTAATCAGACCTGACTTATGAAAATATCACTGAACTCATATAATCAGTACTAGTTTTGAAGCCCTGGATTATTATATTATTTTTTTCCTATGGTTTCTATTTGATGACCTGTGACTTACATTACTTTTTCTGCTTCCTTGCCAGTGAAACTTTTAAATGGAAGAATAGTAAAAAGCATTGTAGAAGGTAGTGGTTTCTTAGTGCACAATGTCATTGCTCCTATTCAGAAAATATGTGTCCTGACTGCAGGTGTTTGTGAAAATAAAAGATTGATAAAGGCACCTGACTAAAAAAATAAATTGAGTATTTCAAAGTTGATAGCTGCAAAAAAGACTGAATGACATTCAGCTCAACTTACAATAGAGACCACAGCACAAGATACTGTTAATGTTTATGAAGAACTAAATTGTTTACCTTTTGAATTAAAAAAAATAAATTCTGGGGTTTTTCTAAACTACTTCTATCAGGTTCAGATATCCCAAGATGGCATTACATTAAACTGGTTTTCATCTGAGAGGCCAAAGTTCAAAGCTTTTCTATGATATTTTTTAATGTACTGATTTTTAGCTAGTGTTGAAAAAGTTTTGCTTGGGAATCCTGTAAGAATCTTAGAGTTAATCCTACTAAGAATATTTTGTCCCCTCACATACTAAAATGGTCTTGAAATGACATGTGTGATTAAATTTGTTTTTTCATGCTCTTCACAGGGAAAAATAATAACTTGGTGCACACGTGTCTTCTGCTGGAAACCTTTAGCAAAGCTAATTTGGCTCTGTTGTGTAATGAAACAAAATTATTCTTTACCTTACTTGTTGTTGTCGTCGAAGGAAATAATTGGTTAAATTAGCAGGACCTGAGGGAGGAAAACCAACTACTTTTCTGTGTACTTTAAAATTTGTCTTTGGACTTCCTGATATACTCAGCAAGGTTTTTAAATCAATGTTTAAATAGGAAAATGTCCTGATCAGCTGAAAAACCTTGTGTTTCTGAAAGACATTTATAAAAAAACTCCTGACTATTTCACAAATAAGTGCATACTGCAGTCATTGAAAACATGTTCCATGTGTTTCCTTGGGGGTTAAGCTTTTACATCTAGATACTGAAGTGCAAATAGAATTGCTTTAATAAAAGGCAGGGAGAAACAGAGAACCTGGATACCACAACAACTTTTACAATAAGCAGGTTATCTGGAAATAAAACACTGTATTTCCATGGCGAGCATGGGACAAGGGATGGAATCCTGCTGAGGGCAGGAAGAGAGCAGTGGGCTGGAGTTCATACTGCAAAAAACTGTAGGGGTCTGAAGATACACCTGCCAAGAACATTTTCATTCTACATGCAAATCAACTAGTCAGAGTAGGTTAATTTTCTTCCCAGGTTAGAGGTCAGGCAAACTTCCTGACTTATGAAGCATGCTACAGCTGCAGACTCGAGCTTCAGGTCACCATTTTTCCGAGTCTGCTGCCACTGCCTGCTGATGTTATCAGCCTGAGCTTGGCAGCTGCCCTGTCCATCCCTTCCACTAAAACCCACTGCTATTTCTCCTCTCAGCTTACCTTTTGCTCTGTCCTTATTAACTTGTAGTAATAAAAGAACAAGTGGAAGCAAGTGATGATTTCAAACTTGGCTGTTAGGCTGTGGCTGTCAGGCTGAGGCTCCAGGACTTAAAATTTCTCCCATGCTGTTGCACACTGTAGATACATTTGCAAAAGGGATGATGAAAGACTGTGAATAATCCTGCGGAGGTATATTGGCCCTCACCTAACTGATCTTCTAGGCTTTCTACTAGTTGAAAATCTGAAATCAAAATCTAAGTTGTCTAATTGAGAGAATGAGAGGAGAAATCAGCTGGTTCCTCATAGTTTTTCCTTAGAGAAAAAAGGGTGTCTTGGTGGGGCATGTGATGCGCAGAGTTCAAATGATTGGACCAGTGAAAGCTGTAGTTTGAAATAACAAGAACAAGGATGCCTTTTTCTCCCTCCTTTTGGTGCAATGTAATTATTATACAAAATATAACTATTTCATATATGTATTACCCAGTGGAGTTATTTTTATAATGAAATTAGCTGTGGCACCAACTGGTGAATCTTCACAAAATCAGGAGATTTTGGCAGCAATCTCTTGGGCAGTGGCGTTATATTCACAAACTGTATAGTTAGGGCATATATACACTAACTGTATAGTTAGGATGTCAAGGTAAATTTAAGTATCCTAAGTCTATATAGATTTTATTTAACTTCACGATTTTCATGTGAGAAAGGAAAGAAGAAGAAGGGAGAAGGAGTCTCACTTGAAGAGATGTTTCTGGCATTGGTTTTGATGTGGTCTTCATAAATATATGTAGACCGTAGCACTAAATCTGATGAGAAACTTGTTTAAACATGCCTTAAAATGGCTCTTTGTGGTCTCTTTGCAAACATGTGTTTCTTCTTCCCAACACCCCCCCAACAACTGTTATCTCCCATGCAGGAATGTCCTGGGAAAGGTGTCCTGAGGTCTTTCCCATTGGTCCTTGTTAACCCCTTCCTGTGATTGGGTGTTCCTGTAAGCCCCTTGAGACTTCTAATTGGTTACTCTGTGAATCCTCCTAAACCCTATAAATGTAACATCCCCAACAATAAACGCTCTCTTGCCTCCTCTCCATGCCGGTGTGCTGTCTCCGGGCCTGCCATGGGGCCACGTGCGTGGGGGGGGGGGGGAAACCTCTCCCCTCCAGGCTCGGGGCCTGAAAAACCCTGTCGCTGGAGTTCCCTTTCCCCGTCCCTCAAGACGTCGGAATGGTTCATCAGATGGAGATGGAACTAGAACTGGGCTCCCCCACGTTGTGGGTGGGGAAAGGGATCCAGAGTAGACTTCTCCTTTAGGGAAACAGGAATATCTACTGCATTATATATCATTGCTCTCTAGAAAACTGAATGTATGGTGACATTTCTGTGGATATTACATTTTTATTAGAGAAGAGTATGAAATTCTTCTGCATATAGTTATCATGATAAAAGGCTTCAGATAGACGAAATCGGTTGATGTGTAGGATTCATTTTTTAAAAAAGTACAAAGGCATGTGATTATCTGGAAATTTTCTGTAAGACCTTCCATTGGTTTCCATCGGTATGATATCGGAGGTAGATACCATTTTCTTTGTCGAGGTTTGCCGTGGCCCTTTGGAGCATCATGCTGAAAAAGATTGTGAATAGAGTTGGTGCAAGAACACAGCCTTGTTTTACACCACTGGTTATTAGAAAGGGCTCAGAAAGTGCATTGCCATATCTAACTTGGCCATGCTGATCCTCATGAAGTGAGATGATCATTTTGAGGAACTTGGGGGGACATCCTAAACGTTCCAAAATCTGCCACAGACCTTTTCTGCTCACAGTATGGAAAGCCTTGGTGAGATCAACAAAGGTTACATAGAGACCTTTGTTCTGTTCCCTACACTTCTCTTGCAGTTGTCTGAGGACAAATACCATGTCTGTGGTACTCCTGTTGGCTCTGAAGCCACGTTGGCTTTCAGGTAGAATTCCTTCTGCTATAGCGGGTATTAGTCTGTTCAAGAGTATTCTTGCCAGGATTTTGCCAGCAATGGAGAGCAGAGTAATACCACGGTAATTTGAACAGTCTGATTTATTTCCTTTCTTCTTATACAAAGTGATGATGACTGCATCATGAAGGTCTGATGGTGGTTTGCCTAGTTGCCAACAGTGCACCACAAACTCGTGAAATTTAGCATGAAGTGCTTGGCCCCCATGTTTCCAGACTTCAGGTGGAATTCCATCAACCCCAGCACATTGCAGATAATCCTCACTTTTAACATATATCTCTTAGTTTGTATCACAATATAATTTTGCACAGTAAGGAAAAGAAGAAAAGAACCCAAATTGTCATAGTCCTTGAAAATCTTATTAGCCTTGTTAGCCTTATTTAACAAACCAATCATTATGCAATGCCCTTTTCCTGTAAATTTAATTTTAAAATACCATTTTTGGTTAATTTTTTTTTAATCTACTGGTTTAGACATTGAAAAATGTCAGCCTTAGCCATTCCTGATTTCCTACACTTTGCAAGCACTGTATATAACTCTTGGGAGTATAATATACTTATAAGCAATGTCAGGATATCAAAATATATTGTAGAATGACAGATTTGAGGCCTCTCTCTAAATTAAATATGGACTGAACAAGGTTTTGGGTTACAAGTATATTAATGAGCTTGTATTGCTTCTCCTTCAATTTTTGTGATTTTAAAAGTATGCCCCGAAGGAAAGTTTTAGGACAATTAAAAGATGCTTTTGCAATGGCAAAAACTGTGTTTTCACCTTATTCACTGCAGGGACTTCAAAACCCTTAGAGGGTTTTACCCTTTTGAAAGAAAAATTATTGGGAAGTTTTAGACTTTCAAACCATATTCTCATGTAAAATAAAAATGATACAATTATAATTTTTTGCCCACCTTGGGCAATGAAACACCAATAATTAAAAGTTCTAAACAGTTGTTTGTGGGACCAGTGTTCAAAGGTACCTTTAACATCATGGCTAGGCTTTGTGAATGAAGACTCAAATGTAGGTACCGTCTGATCATCAAGGTCTGCTGTGGCCTTTTGGAGCATCATGCTGAAAAAGACTGTGAATAGGGTTGGAGCAAGAATGCAGCCTTGTTTCACACCATTCTTTATTAGAAAGGACTCAGAAAGTGCATCGTCATATCTGACTTGGCCATGCTGATCCTCATGGAGTGAGATGATCATTTTAAGGAATTTAGGGGGACAACCTAAATCTGTTCCAAAATCTGCCACAGACCTTTTCTGCTCACAGTATGGAAAGCCTTGGTGAGATCAACAAAGGTTACAAAGAGACCTTTGTTCTGTTCCCTACACTTCTCTTGCAGTTGTCTGAGGACAAATGCCATGTCTGTGGTACTCCTGTTGGCTCTGAAACCACATTGGCTTTCAGGTAGAATTCCTTCTGCTATAGCGGGTATTAGTCTGTTCAAGAGTATTCTTGCCAGGATTTTGTCAACAATGAAGAGCAGAGTAATACCACGGTAATTTGAACAGTCTGATTTAATTCCTTTTTTCTTATACAAAGTGATGATGACTGCATGATATGTTTTGAAGCTGGCTCCCTGTCAAGTCTCCAAACCTTACCACCAGAAGTTCCCCTCCCCCCCCCAACCTCAGGGAGAAGAGGGAGAAAAAAAACTAAGAAAAAAACGAAACGAGAGAGAGACAACCAAAGTGAGATATATAAATATATTTACACTTATATACAATTTCACAAGGGAAAGGGAAGGGGGAAGGGAAAAGGAACAAAACTAAAATAAAATATATAGATATCCCAAGACCCAATATCCAACAACTAAGAAGTTAGCAAAGAAAAACAGCTCACTACTGACCTGGGACAACTGAGAGCCACTCCTGAACGACCGCCGGCAACCTCCGTCTCCCAAGCTCGACAAGGCCCAACCAGGCCTCACTCCCCGACACGGCAGACTCAACAGCAGGGAACCTGCACCTCCAAGCCGCCGGAAGGAAAGAGAGCGATGGCCTCTCCTCCTCTCTTCTTATAATCTGGCTTACGTAAAAATCGTAGGGAATACTGGGTAAATCTGGACCCTTCCTTGGTTACAAACTGGTCACCAAGGAAGGCCTAGCCCAAACCACCACACTGCATCATGAAGGTCTGATGGTAGTTCGCCTAGTTCCCAACAGCACACCACAAACTCATGAAATTTAGCCTGGAGTGCAAGGCCCCCATGTTTCTAGACTTCAGGTGGAATTCCATCAACCCCAGCTGCCTTGCTGATTTTCACCTGCTGTATGGCCTTGAGGGTTTCTCCTAAAGTGGGGGCAGTATCTAATTCATATTTCACTGGTTGTTGTGAGATGGACTGAATTGCTGAGTCTTGGACTACACGGTTGGTACTGAAGAGAGTCTGAAAGTGTTCAGACCATCGATTCAGAATGGAGGTTTTATCTGTTAGAAGCGTTTGACCATCTGCGCTGAGTAGAGGGCTTTGGACTTGGTATGTAGGCCCGTATGCTGTTTTCAGGGCCTCATAGAATCCTCTGTGATCACCCATGCCTGCACATAATTGAGTTTTTTCAGCTAGATCGATCCACCACTTGTTCTGGATGTCACGGAGTTTCTGCTGGAGCTTGCTGCATGCAAGGCGAAAGGCTGTTTTTCTTGCGTGACAGGATGGCAGTGCAAGGTGTGCTTGGTGGATGGTTCTCTTCTTCCTCAACAAATCCTGGATTTCTTGATTGTTTTCATCAAACTAGTCCTTGTTCTTCTTGAGGGAGAACCCTAAGGTTTCTTCAGAGGACTGCTGGATGCTGTTTTTCATATGGTGCCAAATTGTTTCAGGAGAGGAATCTGAAGGATTTAACATCTATGTGTAAAAAACGTTTGTTTTTTTTAATTCACAGGATACAGGATTCATTGTCTGAGGAAACACATCTTTATATGCCAACTGCAATCACATTCCTGTTAGTCTATAAATGTCTCCTTTTGTAGCCTCCTGTCCATATCTGTTTCAACAGTTTCCACTGGATAAAATATCACCTATTTCTGCAGGTCAAATAATCCTTAGAAGTCAGAATAGTCTAAGGGAACAGTGCACTTCTTATTTGGGTGATTGTATCAGAAATCAAAGCTGTAAGTTACCTTCTAAAATCAGATGCACAGAGGCTGGATTTTGTAGGCAGTGTGATCAGTTATTTGCACGTTTCTTTCCTTTTGCCTCATAGCAAGGTGTTTTGTCTTGGAGATGAAATAAGCAAGGGCTAAACTAATTAACTAACCAGCAGTGATCTACAGTCTCAGCACCTCACATTCCTGAAGATTTATCCCATTTTGAATTCACTGCCATTTCCCTCCAGGGAAATAAAGATTGCTGCCTATTAAAGATGGGGACAGAAAAAGGCACCTTTACTGGAGACAGTCTGTACAAGAAAATAATACTGTAATCATTCCCTCCAATCAGCTGAAAAGGATTAAATCTTCTGCTTCTAAAGTAATGTTCCAATTGAGCCTTGGGGAAGAATAATTCATGATTAGGAAGAAGGCTGGTCTAGCAAATGTGAACATTATGTCCATTACTTAAACACACTTCCTGGGCTGACTGCTAATGTACCCAGGGGATCTTGCAGCAGCAGCAGCTGATAGAAGCAATGAAATAGGCTGACAAGGACAAGAAGTATTATCATCTGCATTCAACAACACTACATAGACTTTACCACTGTTAAATCACTGCCTTTGGTAAATAGCCCAGATAATTCATTTTAATAGAAGAATTCTTCTCTTCTTTATGTGTATTAAACAACAGACTCTTATGAGCTGTGGCAGTGTATTGATTCCTGGGAAAGGCAGCATGAATTCCAATTCTGTAATTTATGCTGTTTTGTGGCTCTGGCTGTATTTGTTATGCATAGTGTATTAAACATTCAATAGCTCAATTTAATCTTTGCAGCCAAATTGTGCAGCATATCATGCCAGATAGTGGTTGTTTCATATACACAGCCCATCTGCTTCCTGTTCTATAATTCATTCAGCAGGCAAAGTTTCTGGCAGCCTTAGGCTACCATACATACATACATACATATATATATACATATATATGTGTGTTTTTATACACATACATACACATACATGCAAACTTACCTGAGGGTATCAGAAGTCTTTGACCCTCCCTTATTATTTATTTAAAAGGAATTTTAGGAGTAGTATTCCCAACTTCATCTCTGTCAGAGTTTTCAGAAGCTGCTGGTAATTCAAAGTGGGAAAGGCTAAACAAAACAAAGCACTGTTTTTAGTCCAGGAAAAATAACTCTTTCTAGATAGCTCCCAGGGCACACTAGTCCTAAGGATATGGCTGTTCTGTAGCCTTAAGCTGTACTTTTGCTGTTATATTTCAGATGTCCTATTTGCTTTGTGTCTATCCATTGTGTACACATACGCAACATGCACTTCTCAAAAAATTGCTTTGGAATTGTCCTAACCAGCTGGTAGCTGTGGAGGACACGTCTCTTGACACCCCCACAGAGGAACTGATGCCAGAGGTTTTCTTGCTCAGCTTTCAGATACTGTGTGTTGGAAGCCTTAGTGAGCTGGACGCTGCTAACATCCACTCGTAATAGTGGGTAAGAGCTGTTCTGAGGTGTTTTCACTTAACTGAATTCTTCCTTATCTCTGGGGCAATTTTCTGACATAAACGACACCTTTGAAATCTGCTTTGCTTTTCTTTGCTTGTTCTTGGGATTTTATCTTCAAATTACTTCTCTCTAGTGGTTTATTTGCAATTTTGGCATCCATTTGGAACTGAGTATGCTACTATGGTATGGAGAAGTAACATGGTCTCTACTGTGGGTGTACCTAACTTTGTCTGCAACTGCTGTTAATTGCCTCCCCATTAATTGCCTTGGAGTTTGGACCTGCGTGGTTAGGGGAATGAGGAATTGAAATGGTGTCTCCTGAGCCCTACTGGTGGAAGTTTACAGTGATTTTTGCCTCCCTGCACTCCTTCCACACACAGTGGGAAAAAGGCATACAGCAGTCTTTGTAAAAAATGTCACAGTTTCTATTTGACATTTCTGAGTAAGAAGTTCTTGTGGGGTTATGGTTCAGAACTGGCATATCTCATCTCTGTTACTAGCTTAGATCATCAGATGTATGCTTAAATTTGTGCTCAGCTGCAAGAAGAGTCAGACAGACTTTATAAATTGTGTTTTGCTTGTGCCACTTGGAGCATGAGTGAGATATGCTTCACTTTCTTTTCACATGTCTAAGAGTACAATTCATGGAAATAAACACTGAAGTAATTTGCTTTTTTTAGATGGAATTCAACTCAAATAGCACGAAGTAAGTGAATACAAGACACCCATGATATTAACATAACCTGGAATAGCATTTTCCCAGTCACTGTAGTTGAGAATTTCAGAAATTGCAAACTAAGAAAAAAACCAGTTGTCTAAGTTTGAAGAGACTGGAATGTTTGCTAAAGAGGATGAGTTATGAGACAGACCAAACTCCTCTCTCTCAGCAATTGTAAATTCAAAAATTAAGGGGCTTTAATCGAGGAAATGTGGAAAAAAAAAAGAAATAACAATCCTTTATTAAAAGATATATATATATTGGCAAGAATAGTAATAGAACATAAAAACAACTAAACCCAGAAGTCCCCTTCAAACGAAAGAGACAGTCTGAATGAACACTTCTCTGTCCTTAGCGCAGTTCTGATCACGGTCGGCAGGGGGCGCTGTTGGGTCACTGGAGGTGCAGAGCCTGCAGTGCTCGGTGTTGGCCTGCAGGGGGCGCTGTCGGGCTCTGGTGGTCACCGCGCGGGAAGGGGGTCTGGGGGTGGTCTCGGATCGCGGGAGAAGCTGAAAAGAAAACGGAGACCCTTCCCCCAATGGAAGAAGGGCAGGAGGAAAAGTAGTCCACCCCCCACAGGACTCACTGTTGTTCTCAGATGACAGTGTTTCAAAGCTCCTTCTTTTCTCCCAGCAAGCACAGAGACTCTCCGATGAAAACACAGCAGGTCCGGGCTGGAGACAAAGGACATCTCGAAGGCAAGTTGAGGCCAGCAGTCAGGGCTGACCAGGACGAGAAGCCCGAAAGACAGACCTCCAGGCCTTCTCTCCAAATGCCCACATGCAGACCACTGTCTCCATCCGAGAGAGAGAACTCAGCTGTCTGACCTCTCCCCTTCCAAGAAGAGCCCAGCCACCCCGTCCCAAAAACCCTCCCCTCTTCTCCCAGGCTCCGATGGGCCATCTGTTAGGAATGCGGTCTGGCCAGCTAGTTCTTTTGTAAGGCTAATTGACTCCCTTCCCCCTTTCCATTCAAACTCTGTCTTTCCTACATTGGGGGGCAGGGGGAAGAAAAAATTCTCCTGGATTTCTAACCTATAACAACAGTGTGATCTAAAAATTATCTGGTTTGCTGAACTGATTTTCTTAAAGTAAAAGAAAATACATTAAAGGTGTCCCCCATGTGGTATGGAAAACTCTTTTATGATATGTGTATGAAGTGGTAAGCAGCAACGGAAAATGCCCCTAATAAAATTAGGTGGCAAGAAAGGTTAAATAGTTAAGAGGTAGGAACAGCAACTAAGTCCTCTGTCCTTTGCACTTGCTGTTGTTACTTTCTCCCTGCATTATGTTTCATATTGACATGCCAACTGCACAATTGCTCATGTCAAAAGCAAAAATGCTAATTTTTCTTTTCATTGATATCAGTGAGGTGCAATACTAATAGCCAATTTCTATCATCCTTTCAATCATACCTATTGTATATAGTAGCATGAATCTTCAAACGTAGTGCTGCTAAAATTGATCATTTTCATATGAAATCTACAGAAGTTTTAGCTCCTTCAGTGATGGATAGAGATAGCTTCTGTCTATACCATTAACTCCTTTAGGATGTGGTAGTTGTTTATTGTTTATAGTTGGGCTTGAATGTCATAGCCCAGCTATACTAAATTAGCTCCTACAACGTTGAAAACAGTGTTTGAAAGCCAAATTACTGTAATAAAATTTTTCTTTTATGCACCTTCTCAGCTAATCACAAAGAAGGAACTGTGACATGATTTGGCAAGTTTAAAGAAGTACATATAAAAATGAAATTGAAAAACCGACATATAACTATATATATTTCATGCAATGTATGAAAAAAGACATTTAATTATGCTTATAACTGTATCACGTGAGATCAAAGAGACTTTAAGCATGGACATTTTCATAGTGGATTTTGTTCAATCTACTTTATGATAGCAAAAATTATTCTAAAACTGGCTCATCTGCAGGTTTCAACTGTAGACTGAGGTGCATGGTTTAAAAGATAGGGTAGGACATGATATAAACAGCATTCCCAAGTGCTTCACAAAGAAATTGTTTTCAGAGAATCTAAAATGAAGATAAAGTTGCTTGAAACATGTTCATTACCCTAGCTGTGTCAGACTACGATGCTGCTTGGATTATGTCAGAGTGAATATATGCAAGATGAGCAAAGCTTTTCATTTAGATGTGTGTTTAGTGACTGCATTGCCTAACAGATGTCACCTAGTTAATACTATTCTGAACTTACACTCTGATATCACTGAGGGTTTTCCATAGTAGAGGGCTTTCCATTTTTACCTGCTTTGGAGCAAGGAGGTCCCAATTTGCCTCAAAAAAAAATATAGATGCAATAACCGTCCATGTATTCCATTACATAGTTGTACCAACTTGTTAGATACATTGAGCTGAGCAGGGTTTGAACCAGTGAACTGGAAGCCAAAAGAAGGCATTTTTGCTATCTGGTTGCGTTTAGTTGAGGCAGATGGTGCACACTGGCAGCATCAAATGTCTATATGTGTGACAGCACAAGTGCTTTGTGCTGTACAGCATTTCCTGTGCTTGTGGCTGTCCCCAAGGTGTGAAAACTGAAGCCAACTTAAAGTATGGGACCCCTGGTGGTCTAGTGGTTAGGATGCAGCACTCTCACCGCTGCGACCCGGGTTCGGATCCCGGTCAGGGAAAAAGTCCCCCGGGCAGATGGAGCTCGTCAGCCCTGTAAGGCCATCCATCTAAGAGAAGGTCACTCTAAACAAACCTACGTCCTGAGGACCTCGCTGCCACCATCCAAGCTTGCTCGGCCCCGGCAGATGAACCTCAGGATTAGAGGGTGGGCTCAGTTCAGCGCACGCTGTGTCTCACCTAAAAAATCCACTGCGCAGGCTAGAAGGGTAAAAGACCTTTCCCAAATCTTCGCTCGCGAAGACTGGCCAAACAAACAAACTTGAGTATTGGAGAGCAGCACTTGGTCCCACACCTGTGGATATCAATGCTTTTATTAACTTCCCTGGGACTGATGACTGACCCTGTTGCTAAAAAGTCCTCTCTAATTTCTTCTTTCCAAATTTGAGACTTCTAAAAATGCAGAGCAAATGCTTTTCCACTCTTGTAGCAAACTTGGTCATTTAATTGAGCTCAGATAAGGTCCAAATCTTAGGTCATTAGCAGACATGAATGCAGATCTTAAATTTTTCTTTTGGCATTGTGGATGGATTCTGCGCTTTGGCACATTTCTGCAAAAGGCATCCAGCAATGTAACCTGAGCACACAGCTGAAAGTCCTCTTCATAATTGATCAAGCCTTGATTTCAGTAGCTGGATTTTGTATGTTATGATATTCTGCTGAGTTGGTTAGTTGTGGAGATATGGAGTGCAGCTGTTTAAGAACCACTACAAGGTAAATAATTTTTCCTGTATATACTGTTAGATAGAAATCCTTTTACTCACTCTAGTCACCATGTGTGTAACTTCTTATGCCATTCCTGCTTCTGTTAGGAACTTGTCACCAAAATCAAGAATCCTACTGATGCAGAACACAGAAAACTTGCAGTCTTGAATTACCTTCTGGGTCAAATGCATAATGTAACAACTTACCTCCTGTTTGATTTACAGAGCCTGGCACTCTGGGGATATATCTTTATTGTTGTGGTGTTGACTTGTAGCACTACAGGCTAACAAATCAATTCATCCTTCAAAGCATCCTATCACCTGTCAGTATGAAATTCTAGCAATTGCTAAAGCGAGATGGCTGCAAAGCATGTGAAAAATATTCCCTATTGATTAGTTTGTTGCTCTAGAGTATGACAAACTTGTTTAAGAAAAATTTATCTAGCAAATTGATTTTTTTTATCAAGGAATCATATGAATGTAATTTAAGTAACAATATTTTTGCCCTGGAGAATATGTAATACATACTTGGTATATGTGCACATGACTTACCAAAAAAAAAAAAAAAAAAAGAGATAGGAGTTTATACGAAACAACTTGGAATTTGAAATTTTTCCTGTAAGGCTTATGGGTTGTTTTGCAAGCTCCTCCTAACACCTTTTTCTTTTTTTATTGCTGAATACATCTTTTTTCCTTTCTTTAATCAAAAGTGTATTAAAAAGTGAAATTCCAATAATGAATAAATTCAATCCCTTGGGATGTCCCAGGTCATTTAGATAGTCCTTATTTGTCCAAGCCAAGACACGAATTTTCACAACCAGTTCCTTGTAATGCAGAGGATGAGGGGAATAATTAATTGCATAACTTGGAAAGTATAATATAATTTCAGCTCTGCTGCTACATCCATACTCTTGCTGCTCTCTTTTCATTCTACTAGGAGCTAAAAGCACCAAGCCCAGCCTGCATTGACCTTAATCTTTTGCATGATAACTGTTTTGAAGGGTATTACTCCCACTCAGGGCATGCAAATGATCAAAAATTTAATAGCATAATTGGAAATAAATTTCTCCCCACCTTGCTTCTTCCTCCTTGTATGATTTCAGACTTTAAAACTGTATAAAAATGAATCTAGATCAAACCCAGAAATTCTGCTCCAATTCAGAAAAATAGTACAAATTTGCAATAGAATTACTGTATTCTACAAATTCATCTCATAAATGGTGAGATTACTTTACCTTTACCAGGGTTACTTTACCAGAAACCCAGCCCTAGGGCAATGCAGTGTAGAAAGACTGTTCAATCTGCTGAAGTCTGCTAAGAACCTGTCGGGCCTTCTTGTTGAATTTTAAATCCTGTTATGTCCACTTCTGTATTCAATATGTGGTCATTTAGCCATTTTTCACTGTTGATGTCTGTGCAGGTTCTTCTAAGATATGCTGAGAAATCACTGCATGTTTGTTGGGTCTTCATTGTTACTGTGTAAATCTATTTTCCAAGTGTTAATATTTCTCTTCAAAAATACTACAGTCAATACATCGAATATCCATCAATGTATTGAGGTCAAGTGACAAAGACAAGAGTACCAGAACACATGCACAACTTCAAGTTGTCAGATCTGTTATTAAAGCAAGGGCCTTATTTTTCGAGTGTTTTCCAGGTGGGATGTGACAAACAGCTCTGCTTTCAGCAAAATAAGCTATTATGAGTGAAACCATAATAAGCTATAATAATAAGTTATTATGAGTGAAACACTTACATAATTTGAAAGTAAAATGACAATACATAGTTCAGATCATAGAATCATTAAGGTTGGAAAAGACCAGTAAGATCATCAAGTCCAGCAACACTACAAAGTACTGAACTAAACTATGTCACTAGGTGTCACATTCTCATGCTTTTTAAATAACTTAAGGACTGTTGACTCAACCACCTCTCTGGGTGTTTTCAGTGAAGAGATCTTCCTAATATCTAACTTAAACCTCCCTTGGGGCAACTTGATGCTATTTCATCTCATTCTGTCACTTGTTACCTGGGAGCAGAGACCAACCCCCACCTCACTACAACAACCTTTCAGGTAGTTGTAGGGAGTGATAAGGTCACCCCTGAGCCTCCTTTTCTCCAGGCTAAATGAATCACAAATCAGAGCCACATGAGTGGTTTGGTGAAGTGTAAAATGACCTACATCGCTGTACTTTAAGGTTTCTCCACTTATGAAAAGGCAAGTACATTCACTTTTAGAATTTCTGAATGCAGTGTGATTGTAAGAAGCTATTGTGCTAAAATGTCTGTGAATCCTTAAAATAGAAACATAGAGACATGGTAGAAGATAACCTTTATGTGACCTTAGTCCTTGCCTAACAGGTGGTTTACTCTTTGTCATGATAATATACTGCTTCCCTGACTCTCTTTCAGTATCTTTACTGGAGCGTTTGTTCTGGGGACTTTCTTCTCTTCCCCCAAACCTTTGAAAATAAGTCAAAGTACTTGTACTTTTTTTCCTCATTGGAAAAAAAAGTTGCATAACATTAGTTTTGTGATGGTTGCATAACATTAGTTTTGAAATGAAGCTGCAGTTATTTATCACTCATTCATAAAGTATTCTACAAAAGGTAAAAATGGTAGTCACCTGAATGTCTTAGACTAAAAAGCTGCATTTTGCTGTCTTAGAGAGGCTAGCTTTGAAAGCACGGTATGTCTTGTTATGTCTGAAAAGGCACCTGTAAGTTGTTTACCTGTCCTCAGTGTGGTTCTAAAAGAAGAAAATGTAATGCATTGTGGCAAACTACACTAACCAGAAAAAAAGGCAAAGAAACCTGGCATCAACTCATTAGTGGAACTTGTATATGAAATTGTTTTGATCAGTCTTGATTAGGATTAAATTTTTGACTAAGTACTGACAGAACAGCTAAGAAAGAAAAGCAAACAAGTTGAGAATCAAGAAAATGTGGTAATGTAGTGTCCAAAATATTTTCCATTAAATGAATAATTAGGTCTTAGTTGTAGAATGCTAATTGATAAAGACAATAGAGAGGGTTAATAAATCACTGAGAAAGCTACAACACCATCAAATGTAAGCTGAAATATACACTACAGCCATGAATGTGTTTATTTTTTACTTTTGAATTCTACTTTTCAATTTACTGAATGCCATCTTTAGTTGATTTTTTCTGTATGGGTCTGAGATAAAAAAATTTTGCAAATACCGAATTTTTGTTAAGAAAGTACTTACCCAGCTTTAATAAAGAAAAAGGCCTTACTTCAGTATCTAATTCTAAAGATTGTACCAGGTGTAGATATTTTTAAATCTGTTTACAGTGCTGGAACATCGCAAGTTAATATAAGAAGATATGCCTGTTGAAGCCGAGTTCCATTGACGCAGGGGATATTTAGAAACTTCATCTGCATATTGGCATCTTACTATGTTAATATTTGTCAGAATTTATTGGTGTCTGGTGATTGAGGAGTGAAAACTAATATTATTATAGGAACATAATAGTTGTTCTCTAATAATTATTCATTGCAGGTCTTTTGGCATTTCGCAAACTCATTGTAACAGTCTTTCAGGACATGAATACCCATTTCATTTTCTCTTTGCTGTAAAAATTTTGGAATTAAGAGCAAGTCTTAAAATAGTTCATATAAGTAGTTTCTGTTTTAATTATGAGACCCTTTGTGCATTTTGGTTCTAATTTGATAAAAGAGCAAAAGAAATACCTTACACAGTAAGAGAATGCATTCTTGATGCACATCTTATTTAATAAAAAGATAGATGTACCAGCAGTCTCATCTTGGTCCTTTGTATATTTCGAACTGAATTAATATAATTTTAAAATATTGTAATACAATTTTTACTTCTGGATGTTGTGTTGCTGCCCTATCCTTATTACAAACTGTGGGAATGCTTTGGAGTAGCTTTAAATACAGTATATATTAGATGAAATCGCAGGCAAGCAACTGCAGTTATTTTATATACTTACTCAATTTAATGTACTCTGATATTTTCTTTTTATCTAGTCTGTCTGCTTCCCGTCCTCCCTGGCTTTTAGCCTGCTTCTTAATATTCAGTCTTCAGAGATTTCAAAGATTTACCTGAAACAACAAAGTCACTGTAACAAAGCCCCAAAGTATCCTGTGATTTCTGACCATTTACCTCCTAACCTTCTGTGCCTTATAAATAAATGCAGGGCTGTCCAAATTCCCTGTCTCTGTGGCTATCTCTTTCTCCCGGTACAGTTGCACTGAGACATAATAACTAATCTTCATTAGAACTCTGACTCATAATGCAATTAATTGTGTCAGGAAGTGAAACATAGTACTTAAGCAGGCCCACCTCTAAAACCTGTCCCAATATGTGCTGAACGCTATAGTAAATGATTCATTGAAGAAGATGCATTTTTCCACAGGCAGATACAGAGGGATCTGGTGTTTTCTGCATTTGGTTTCTGTTGTTGGTTTTCAGGAGAGTGAAATTTTGTTAGCAAAGTAAGGAGACTAAATCATAACATTTTTTTTGCTATTATTATTAGATAATTAATAATAGCAACATGATACTTTTTTTCTCCCTCTCAGTATCTTCATTCTCATACTTTCTGGACAATCAGATCTGAAGAAATGTATTTTTAATTCAATGCTGGTAAAATTATTTTTGTGACATCCATGACTGGATTTCTGGTTTCCAAGAGAAAAAGCCTAGACAGCAATATAACCTTCCCACATAATACAATTTGGCCTATTATATCTATTCATGGCTGAAATTAAAGGCTCCAAGAAGTTTTCTTAAACTGAACTACTGACCACTCCTGATTCTTTACACAGAGGTGATTTCACCCATCACTGGGGAGATTTTCTGCATAACATAGAAATAATCACTTTAAAAAACAATAATAGAGTTTCAAGAGACATTTTTCTAAGATAATGTTGAATGGATGGTGTACGCTAAAAGATGTTAGTGGAATGAGAAATGGTACTGTGTTTTAAACAAACTGAAACAAAGGGAATTTGCAGTTTTTCAACTTGCTATAGTTCATTAGAACTGAAGTTTTTGCATCAGTAATTTTGCTTCTTTTTTTTAGTGTCAAATGCTTATTTTACAGATAGAAATGTACATTTAATTGTATTCTGAATGCAAAGCTGTCTTTTGCTTGGGATAAATTTCCTCAAGTGATTTTCTTCTCTATTCCTATAGCTTTTATAATTATTTACTTTTTTCCCCCTCGTTTGACAAAGTGACCTTAAATGTGCATAACCAATAAATGATCAGCATATGTTTAACAGGAAGTGTGTTGTAGGTGGATAGATATGCTCTCCAAATAGATTATGGCAAGGATCTTCAAAGAGAGTATGAGAATAAGAGGCTCATAATTGTATTGATATTCAGCTGAAGTTGGACAGTTAATTCCCATGGAAATCCCACCTAAGTGCAATTGAATTTGAATGGTAGATAGTGGGTGAAGAAATACAAAGTGCCCTTAAAGTATTGCTTGTCCTGCTGCCCAGAATCATGTCAATATTATTGCCAGCTGTGTCCTGTTTTCCTTAATCTGTCTGGTTTGTTATTATAAACTCTTCACTATTCACTACAATATTGTGAGCAGTAGGAACACCTGGAATCTGAATTTTAGAAATCTTTCTCCAGATTGAGAGAAGCATGAGGGAAAGCAGCCAACATAAATACAAAGTGTTGTGGCAGACAAGGATTCATTACCACTGTGCTCCGTGCACCAAAGAAAGATTCAGGGTTTGCTTGTAAAAGACATTAAAGATGTTGAGTTTTCATGAAAGGAAGGAGAACTGGTTGTTTGAACTTATTTTTATTGCACTGAAAAAAACCCAAAGTCATTTGTACACTGCTAAGCAAATCAGCTGAGATGACTTTAGCATAAAAATCAAAGATGGATTGGCTTGTAATTGAAATTTAAAAAAAACATATATGAGCTCTTCTTTGGTCAAACTGAAGAAAGTGAGAATATTAGCCAAACTTGAGGTGTCTCTATTTAACTCTTACCTATAATAAAATATTCCTTTTCCTAGTTTGTGCCACAAGTCTACCAGTGCTACTTGAAAAGGTAAATGAGAGAACTTCTTGATTTAAAAACATTCTAAAGTTTTACTCCTAAGCGATAAAGATTTTTAACTTGCCATATTCTTTTGGGATAACTTGCAAACGAGGAATTTTTCATTTTTGCAAATAGGTGAAGGGTTTGAGTTGTGT
Source organism: Lepidothrix coronata (assembly GCF_001604755.1). Classification (NCBI taxonomy): domain Eukaryota; kingdom Metazoa; phylum Chordata; class Aves; order Passeriformes; family Pipridae; genus Lepidothrix; species Lepidothrix coronata. Next base: position 4,044,258 of record NW_016690194.1, on the reverse strand, counting down.
TCTTGTCTGTGGACTTGCTATCTAAAAGGATGTCTGATATAAAGGTTCATGCACTTTCAGCTTTAAAGTCTAGGCTTGGTCACCCAGAGTTGGATGGCCACTCTGTGTGGCTGTGCTGCTCCTCTGTTTAGAGCAAGGACCCTTCATTCTGGACTTGTGAACACACAAGTAATTTTGTCTCCCTGCAAATCTAGGAAGCTGAGCAGCAGAGTTTGCTTAGTCACACACCTGAAGTCTGAAAAGTTCTGTTTGGTTTGTTTTGAATAAGTCTGTAAACCTTTCATACATGAGGAAAGGGAATGCTTTCCAGTGACAATTTTGGAGCATTGCCAGTCCTTACTGTTTTGTCACGAAGTGGTGATAGTTCAATGTTTACCTCTAGTTTCTGAGAGCAGGTATTAAATAGAAAGTAAATCTTTCACTGAGGGTATAAGGAAGCAAAAAGAAAAGTTTCTTTACTCATAGAGAAAAATTTGAAATTTGGCCTTGGACTCTCCTAAAGACTCAGAATAAAGATGGTAAGTGCTTTATTTTCTCTTTGCCCCTCCTTTAAAGTTCATGATATTTAAGTCAGCTTTAAGATTTCTATCTTTCTAATTTATTACAATCTGAGAAATGACCAAGACCAATTACGTAAGCAGACACGTCTTGCTGAGCTTTTTCGTTTAGTATTTCTTCATAGGTGGCTTTTGGATGAACTTTATTTGTTCTTGCAGACACATAATTGTCCGGCTGGTGTTCCTTGAAAAATTCCATGCTTTAGCTAGCGTCAAGGAGCTGAAAAGCATTGGGATCAATCACAGACATGTATATTCTTTTCGCCTCTGCTTCTGTCTCTCTAAATGAACAGACTATTAAAGCTATGGAGCTTTGAAAAGATATAAAGCTCTATCTCCTTCCTATCCTAAATCCACACTGTGCCAAGGTAACATTAATGAAGTCTGTCTTGAAGGCCGATGGTGCAACTGGATAGCATATTGTATTTTTTTAATGTTTTAGGTAAAATTTACAAAGATGCTGTAATGAACTTGTCTTATTTTAAAAAGTAGCTTTTCAGTGCAGGAAGAGCTTATATTTGCTGCCTTTCAGTGAGCCTCAAGATGACTTTTTCCCACATCAAAACAAACAAAAAAAAATAATTATCTTTCTAAAGCAAAATAATAGGAGAGAAAACAGGACACATTTGTAAATTTACACATATACATAAGAATTAAAATAATTTTAAAATAAAGTTTTGATTCTTAGATAGTAATTTAATGATAGAACATATTCCTGTCATTAACTAGATCTGTAAACTTATAGGTGGATATTGCTGGCTGTGAGTTTAAAAGCTGATGATAATATATTTGGACATTATTTGGGGAGGAATTCTTACTCCCTTTTTCCCTTTTAATACATGTGTAGGGAAAGGGTTCAAACAGATGCAGCAACTGAATAGAAGCACAAAGCTTAATTTCTTTTATTTTTTTTTTAACTTATAAACCAAAGTTTGCATTCTCGTAATCTCTCACTCCACATGTCTGAAAAAGCTACCACCTAGCTTTGTAGTAAAAATTACTTCTAATTAAAGGCAAAACTTGAGTTCTGAGACTTGTTTTTACTTCTAGATGCTGAACTAGCATGGAAAACATGAATGTTAAAGAGGTGATGGTTTCCAGCCAAATAAAGCTCAAGTCTCTCTGTTTTTCCTACTGTTGATGGCTTTGAAGTCTGCCATCAACACTGAACCAACAGCTTGCTCTTGTTCCTTGTCAAAAGATGGACTTGGAACAAGGTCAGATAGATGCATGTTGGTTTCTAAATGGAGAGACCTTTTTAGCAGCAAGCATACTGATAAAAATAGCTGGAAGTGCGGAGAGAACAAAGACAAATGGAAGAACAAAAGGTAGAAGGGACACCAGAGTTTAAACTGCATTTAAATAGATCCTGGATGTATTCTGTTTCTGAATTTCTATCAAACAGCTTTTTTCTATCACCATATTCTGCAATGTTTTGGTTTCTTACTCAGGGCAGGCCATTAGACAAACAGAGTTCTGGCAAAAAACAGTTGTAGGAACATGTACAAGTACAAAGAATAAATGAAAGCAATTATTATTTAATTATATGTCTGAATTAAATGAATTTCCAAGTAATTTAAAATAAAATTAGATATAAGACAAAGGATAAATGTATTGTAATCAACGAGGTCAAATCATTTGCATTGAGGTTAAGCATTGAGTCTCAGGTAGACCTTTAAATGCAATTTAAGGAATAGTCAAACATACATACTCCATGTGGCAAAACCAGCATGAGATTCCTGTTCCTAATTAATCAGTCGAGTTCTGTGTCACAGCTTGCTATTCCACAAGTTAAAATGATGCAAAGGTATGTGTGTTCTGGCTGTAAATCTGACTGCTGCTGTTCAAGAATGCAGCAATAATCTGTTAAGCACCTTCTGTGTAGCTTTAACTTGCAAGAGCAAATACTTGGGTGTTTAACTGCTGTTCTACCTTCCTCCTTCTACACAATCATGATGGCATCTGCTGAAATGGTGTAGGTAATTACTCTTCTAAAAGACTGAGATACGGAACACCTTTCATGAGTGTTTGAGTTTTGAGCCATCAACTATGACTGGAGTAACAGAAAACTGCCTGTACCGTAGTCTAGTTCACACAAGCAAAGTGTGATATGTTAACATTATGTTAGAAAATACCTGTCAAACAGCAAGTTAAGTTAAACAGAAATGAAGTTGAGATGTCAGATGGTTGCAAAAGTATAGAAATGATGCATTGCTATAATGCATTTTATGTCATGAGATCTGGGATGCAGCCATTTAGTTTTTCTTTTTCACCTCCTTTTGGTTTTTGGTTTTTTTCCTAAAGGAAGGATCATCTTTTTTTCAATTTCGACTATTTTTTTCACTTACAAACAAATGAATTTTGAGTGCTTTCTTTTTTTGCTTAGCTAATCTGTTTTTCTGCATATTAATTAGGCTTCTGCAGTTTCAGTATGTTATTAGTTGGTCTTGTAAGATATCTTAGATCTCACTGATCATGTTTTTAGTACTGAACTTAAGCTTTAGGCATTGGTATTAGTTTTCAGCAATGGCCAACACAGAATCATAGAATAGTTTGGATTGGAAGGGACATTAAAGATCATCTAGTTCCAATTCTCCAGTTATCTAGTGGATTACTTCCACTAGATCAAATTACCAAGTATTACTCTGCTCTCCATTGCTGGTAAAATCCTGGCAAGAATACTCTTGAACAGACTAATACCCGCTATAGCAGAAGGAATTCTACCTGAAAGTCAGTGCGGTTTCAGAGCCAACAGGAGCACCACAGACATGGTATTTGTCCTCAGACAACTGCAAGAGAAGTGTAGGGAACAGAACAAAGGTCTCTTTGTAACCTTTGTTAACCTCACCAAGGCTTTCGATACTGTGAGCAGGAAAGGTCTGTGGCAGATTTTGGAACGTTTAGGATGTCCCCCCAAGTTCCTTAAAATGATCATCTCACTCCATGAGGATCAGCACGGCCAAGTTAGATATGGCAATGCACTTTCTGAGCCCTTTCTAATAACCAGTGGTGTGAAACAAGGTTGTGTTCTTGCACCAACCCTATTCACAATCTTTTTCCAGCATGATGCTTCAAAGGGCCACTGCAGACCTCAATGATCAGGACGGTATCTACATTCGATACCGTACTGATGAAAGCCTATTCAACCTAAGGCGACTGAAGGCCCACACCAAGACCTTAAACCACCTTGTTTGGGAGCTGCTTTATGCTGATGATGCTGCCCTTGTCACCCACACAGAAGCAGCTCTGCAGCGTTTAACATCAAAGAGCTTTGCAGACACTGCTGAGCTCTTTGAACTGGAAGTCAGCTTAAAGACGACTGAAGTTCTCTATCAACTCACACCTCAGGAAGTCCCCCATCATCCCCATATCACCACTGGCCAATCAGAACTCAAATCAGTCCAGCAGTTTAATTACCTAGGTAGCCTCATCTCCTCGGATGGTAAGATTGATGGGGAGATAGACAACAGGTTAGCAAAGGCATATAGTGCTTTCAGAAAACTCCATGAGAGAGTTTGGCGGAATAAACACCTGAAGAAAAGCACCAAGATCAGTGTTTACAGAGCCATAGTGCTGTCTACTCTTTTATATGGGTCTGAATCATGGGTCATCTACCGCCACCACCTGCGTCTCCTAGAACGCTTCCATCAACGCTGTCTCTGCACAATCCTAAACATCCACTGGTCAGATTATGTGACCAATACATCTGTTCTAGAACAAGCAGCAGTCACAAGTATTGAGGCCATGTTGCTGAGAACACAGCTGAGCTGGGCAGGGCACATTGTGCTTGGATGAAGGACCACTGCCTCCCTAAGATCATGCTCTGTGGTGAACTTGCCACCGGCTGCTGCAAGAAAGGAGCCCTGAAGAGAAGATACAAGGACTCTCTGAAACAACATCTCAGCCTTGGCCATATTGATCATCAGCACTGGTCTACTCTGGCCTCCAATCAGGAGGTCTAGAGACACACTATCTGTAATGCTTCTGCTTCTTTTGAGAATGCACACAGGATCACTCTCGAGGAGAAAAGACAAAGCAGAAAGAATCGTGTCTTGTCGATACCACCTAAGGAGTCTTTCTGCTGTGGCTTTTGTAACTGGACTTGTCTATCTTGCATTGGCCTTTTTAGCCACCAGCGTGCTTGCAGCAAGTGTGGGTGGAGTCCTTCCCAAATCTTCGTTCGCAAAGCCTAGCCATGATGACTTCCACTAGACCAGGTTGTTCAGAGCCCTTTGCAGCCTGACCTTGAACTCTTCCAAGGGTAGGGCACCTACAACTTTTCTGGGTAATGTATTACAGTGCCTCACAGTGAAGAGTTTCTTCCTGATATCTAATCTAAACCTACTCTCAGTTTAAAGCCATTCCCCTTGTCCTATCAGTACATGCCCTCATTAAAAGTCCCTCTCTAGCTCTCTTGTAGGCCCACTTTCAGTACTGGAAGGCTACTATGTGGTCTGCCTGGAGCCTTCTCTTCTCCAGGACAAGGAAGAGTCCCAACTCCCTCAGCCTGTCTTCGTGGGAGTCTGTCACTTTCTTTGTTTTCTTCTCCTTTTAATTCAACCAAGCCCAACTCCCTTGTCTCTTACCATACCTTCTTCTTCCACCTCAGGTTTAGACTGTCATGGAATGAAAGAATGGGTAAGATTGGAAGGTACCACTAGAGGTAATTTAGAACAACTTTTGTGCTTAAACAGGGTCCCCTAGAGCACATTACTCACAATTGTGTCCAGTTGGTTCTTGAATGTCTCCGGAGAAGGAGACTCTAAACACTATCTCGGCAACCTGTTCCAGTGCTCCAAGCCCCAAACTCCACTCCTGGACTCACTTTGTTTTTTAACAAATTGCACATTAAGTGAATTACTCCATAGAGTAAAACAGTAACAACTGCCATTTCTATCACAGAAATGGTTGTTATCCTTTCAATTCCTAGATGCTCTCAACTGTACCAGAAGTATTCTGCTTGCTGTTTTCCCTGTCACCAAAGCAGCCACTGTACTTCAGCTGCTGTATCTTGTCAGAAGGAAGGTGAAAGCTGCTTATTTTCCCCTTCACCCAGAGCTTTTCCTGACACTGAATTTTTCTTTTTCTCCTCCTCATAAATTGCTTTTCTTCAGACCATCTGGAAGAATTGATTCATTCCTTGTCCTTCTCTTGCTGTAACAAGATTTCTGCCAGAAAAGTCATTCCACATTAGTCTCATCTTCTGCTCCATCTGTAACCTCTTCCAGACAGGCAACTACAGGCAAAAAGGCCCTTGTCAGCCCAGGGCTGATGTGTTCCATGCTTGGAGATATATATATATATATATTTATATATGGTTTTGTGTGTACATGTACACATATACACCCACAAGCACATGTAAATATTTGTACAGGTATAAAGGTGGTTCTTCAAGTCAGTCAGTAAAAATGGGTTGTGTGTAGATGGAATTTCCAAGGTTAGGCTGTTTCCTGGAGTTGCTTGATATGCAGCTATCTCCATACTTGCCTTCCTCCTGCTACCAGAGGATTCCTGCACTGTGAAATTCAGCTCTTTTTGGAAATTTGTGACTAGGTCTCAGTGAGAAAGCTTAGTACCAAAAGTGAGACGCCTGTAGTGGCAGAGTGGTCCTGTCAGGCTCATGAGAGTGATAGGGTACAATAGCAAGGGTGCAGCTTCCTATAATACCATAGCTTGTAGTGCTAGAATTGATGGTTAATTCACTAAAATAAAACAGACTATGCAGATGTTCCTGCAGAGAAGAATAGGCAAGAAGACAGTCTTTTGGGTTTTGTCAGCTGTAAGTATCATATATGGCCTTTAAAACCATCAAAACATTCAGATTTCAAATGAATTAATAAGCTTCTGGAATTTTTCAAGTCGAGTGTAATTATTTCCTCTTGTCAGAACAAAAAAACATGTAAAAGTAAAAAAGTAAAATTTCTTAATTTTATTTTGCTGGCTACTTTTTTTCTGTTTAGGCCCTAAAATTAGAACCATTGAGAAATACAGATTGACTATTTTGAAGTTATTCTTCTTGCTGAAACCCTATGAACTGGTTGAGTCTCTTGCACAAGAACATATGGGAGACTGATCCACATGCATAACAGCTTGCTAAACATTTTATTCTATATGTATATCTTGTTCTACTGGTTTTAATATATAAGGGGATAATACCTAACAATCAATTCTGGCTCAAATGTTTGTATTGTATGTTCATTACAAGCAAAGTTACTTAGATATGTATTTTTATCAAGTGAAGTAACAATGGTTGGCTTGAGATATTTTTGACAAACCAAAATCAAAACTGCAGTTTTGGAGAAAACAAAATCAGTTTCATTCTAAATCAGAACTAAATTGGTGATTGAGATAGTAAACTTTCCTGGTACATCTGTATACTTACTACATATTTACTCTATTAACTATTTATAAACATGTTTGCATGATTCAAAGATTTTATAAGAAACTACTGGATGTTGGGAAATGGTATTGCATGAAGTTAAACTCACATTAGGATAAACACAAGGATGAAATTATTTATATTCTGGAAGCATCTTTTCCCAAGGGAAGTATTTCTTGGGTTTTGTTTTGGTTTTTGTTTGTTGGTCCCTCCTCTCTCCCTCCAAATCTTGCTAACCTTTTCAAATTCTTCTCATAAAAAATGAAATTTAATTCTACTACCTGCAGACTAATAATGAGTTGCTATCTTCATTCTTCTTCCTGCTCTCATAGGCACCTATAAAAATTAGACCACTGTTCTTTTAAATGCAATTCAGTTATAGGTTCTAGTTATATCCTGTGTAAATAAAAATCAGCCTTTTATTAGAAAGCAAGTATTATAAACTATACTTAAATATTAAACTATACTTAAATCTTAAACAAGATTTTTAAAAGCCCATGAACTCTCTTAAAAGAAAAGCAAAGAAATAAAAGTCTCATTAACTCCCCAATGAGTAAAAAAGAGTGAATTACAATGATGTGCATACTCCAGAGGGCTTCTATATTTGAGATGATGGACATGTAAGCTATATTTTTGAAATATATAAACTTACATAATTAATAGATATAATTTTTTGCAAATTTGTTGTTTAATCTACTTATTTTTTTCTTCTTTAGAGTCTGGATCTTTATTTGCTTTTATTTTTATAGATGCAGGCTTGTGTACCTCATAACTTAGGTTTTAGTTTTTCTGATTTTTGCCTAAATAAATTTCTTTCCAAATGCTTTCCCCCCCCCAAACTCACATGAGATAAACCAGAATTGTCAATTCTTTGTCATCTCACATTTATATAATGACTTCTTCTTCAGTGAAATATAAAAATCTGTTGAAGAGTACTGACATCACTTAGTCACTTAAAGAACAAAATAAAATTTATTGGTTTATTCCACATGGGATAAAATCTAAATGATAGAAATTTCTACGTCTTAAAGGCATTCAGGAGTCAGCAGGTATTTCAAGAACACGTGCTAAGAAACATAAGGTTATACACAACTGCATGTACGTTACTATACTGACTGTACACTGCACTGCTACATGTTGTTTCCTGATGCATTTTTGCTTTGTCCTTCCTGTTCCCCAAGGCTTGCTGTAGGTATTTGTCTGTAGAAATGAACTGCATGGCTATGTGATGCAATGTATTATCACACAGCATTTCAAAGGTGCAATATGTCATCCATTTTAGGCAATAAATCCTATCCAAATGAAGCAGGAAAATCCAGGCAAGCTGGGTAATTTTCTAGAGTATTCAGGGAAATGGTAGCTGTTACGGTTCACTGACTATCTAAGGTGCTTTGGCACATGTATCACTTTAAGTTATTCAGAACATAATAACCAAAACCCAGCGAAGTGGCCTGATCCTGTCAATTCCTTTTCATGTATGGCAGTCAGCTTTTTCACATAAACCTTGACTGCATCTCTGATGTGAATAAGATTGCCTTGTTGAAAAAATTAGAGGAATAAAGTAAAAACTGATAAGAGGTAAATGTTATAAACTCTGGTAACTGAAAGATAATGATTTATGTCTTTATCAATAAATATCTGGCACTTTTATAGAGCAACAGAAAAGCTAAATATGTTACTTAATTACTTTCAGTGCAAACTTCTGTTTCAACAGACACAAATAAATAAATACAACATTTCTAACTTTGTATCTGTGGCTGTTTTCAAACATTAATTTTTGAAATCCTACTTAGAAATTAAAGATCATATGTACAGTAATGCACATGCAAATAATTACTGTGGCTTTATCTTAAACTTAATACAGAATTCTTTCTTTTGCAAATCCTCCTAAATCATTAATCTTGATACTTTCAGTGCCATAGACATGCATTTTGTTGAAATACAAAAGAAACTATGAATAGTAGTAAAGGTCTATAATACTCAGTATTATACAGATTCTACTTCTTTTGCTGAAGCAGAATCAGAGAATATGCTCAGTTGGAAGGGACCCACAAGGATCATTGTGTCCACCTCCTATTAATGTCAAACACTTTGTGTATATGTATGCTCCTATGCCTAGCCAACAATGCTGAAATCAAAAAGATCATGAGAAATATAACATTTCTTTAACTTAAATGTTATTATATTGTTATTATTATGTTATTAACAGGCAATCTCTAAAATAAAACGTCTAGTTTCTTTAAAAAAAGCTTTCTTAATATGGAGAGTAATTAATAGGTTCTGTGTGACAATGAAAAGTAAAGCCTGTTTAATGAGGTTTTCTTTTACTTGATTGAATTGATGTTTAGCATACCAGAATTAAAAAAGAAAAAAAGAGTCCTATATCTTTGCTACAAGGAACACCCTTACAATATTGTACCAGCTACAGGCAGAAAATAAAAGATGCTGCAATAATATTTTCTTACGGGGGGTGACCTCTAGTGTGAAACAAAGGCATTTAGCATTCTTTTAGGTTTGCAATGACAGCTTTTTGCCAGTTACGCTGGATTTCTCAAGTTCTGTCAGTGTGTAGAGCAGTAAGGTATTTTGTCATTAAAAACACAACCCTGGCCCCTACCCTGGAGTAATGCTGTCTTCTCAGTCCACCGTTTCCTTGAAATATCTGTTTGCTTGTATTTTCTTTGAAAAGTCCAATAGCTTTTCTAGCCCAAACACTGTAATTCAGATTCTGTCCTATTACTTATGGCACCAGTGAAGCTATTAGTTATACTTGTAGTTAGCTCTCCATACGTTCATTTCTTCTCTACAATACAACTTCATGAAAACATTTACGAAAGATAAAACCCATGAAAACTTTGTTTTAAATAATTTACAGAGAAAAATGTATTAAAATGAAAATTAAATTTATCAAATGAAAATCTGAAAAATTGGAGTACTAGTTTCTAAAAAAAATAATTATGTGGTAGTATTGTAGGCTTTTCCATTGCATTAGTTTCTCTAATGTACGAGCATGGTTTGCTGTACTTCTCCCTTGCTGTATAAACTAAATGCCATGCCACATGTGTGTTTCAAAGCCTTATTCTTCATTTTCATGGTACAACAACTTCCAATAACTTCCTTACCTGGCAATCCATAGGGGCACAAGGATGAATACTACATTTAATTTCAAAGCTGTAACTTCAGACTCATATTTTGGTCACTGATGATGACCAAAGGAAAGAAGTTTCCAGAGAAGTTGAGATGCGGTAGTCTGTTACTCAAAGCCTTAGAAAAAGGGCTGCCTGGAAGCTGCCTGGCTTACAAGATTCAGCACAAAATGCCATCTCCTTTGCTACCTGGGTTGAAAGGCCAGGATTGTACTTCAAGGTCTTATATAAATTGTATAACCTGTTTACTTTTGTACTTTCACCTGCTTTTTCTATTCTGTCTTTGTTTGACCCAAGAAAAAGACTTGGAAGCTTGTCTCAATGTGCTTCTCCCCCTCTGATCTAATAACTCCTTCCATATTGCCATATGGTCTTCATCCCACTTCCTTGCAGCAGTCTGACAACCCTTTGCACTCTTCTTTTAGAATGACTCGTGAAGATACACAACTTGAGAAAAGAAAATGATAAATGTTGGCTTACTTATCCAGTGAATAGATGCATGTCTATATACATAAAACACTTATGAGTCATGAAGCTAACAAGATGTGTTCTTAGCTTTTACCCTTTCTTTCCAATGATTTCATCAATTCACTCTTTTCCCTCCCACTCCCTTATGTATGTACTGTCTAATTAGACTAATATTTTTGATTCAGGGTCATCTTTTTATATGTTTATGAAGTGCTCTATGTATCACACTTACATATACACTTACATTGTCTGATATGTGGTTATAAAGCATATTTGAAATGTAAATATGTTTACTTGAGATCCTTCTGTATTATTAAAGGATTCTTTTGTTTTAAGCGATGTGAATTAGGTGATAAAAGTGAATGATTAGAATAATTTCACTTTGTCTCTTCAGAAGAAGAAAGTTTTGATGCATCTACATTCCAATGTCAAAAATGTATGTTATATAAAACCCCCATATTTTCTACTCCTCTTAATTCACACTGAGATGTGGTTGTGCATTTGGGTGTATTACTTACCTTGTGAGACTAGAAAAGGTCATACTAATAGTTCGGAAGCATGTTGGATGGCTTGAGCTGTTACTGACTGAAATGTGTGGAAAGTCTCCCACTGATTTCTGTAGGTGTTCAGTCAAATTCTGTGTGTTCCTCTAACATCATGCTTCAGCTTTTAGCAGTTTGACAAAATTTCAGAGCTGCAAAGCCTTTCCAAAGTCTAATGTGGTTCTTATGGACTTGAATTTTAAGTATCCCTGCTTGTCTGCCATGGGAGACTTTAATCTTAAGGGAATAGGTGAATGGACAGATGTTCCTGTCTCTCTTCGCCAGTCTCATTGTAGTCAACATATTTTTGGATGCTTCTAAGCTTCCTGTGTGCCTGAATCTTCGATAACATCTCCTGAGTTTGTTCTAAATGTCTGAGAGCATGCCAGTGAAAGTTTTATGTGGATGTCAGATCAACAATTAGGGATGAAAAACCAACTTTGAGCTGGAGGCTAGCTAGAGTTATAGTTGGACCTAAATGAAGAAACCTCTTCAATTGGTTTTCTCAATTTCAATGATAACGAATCCAGTGTTCAGTAGGAATTTATACGCAGGGCCTGCCACCGCCACTGAACTAAGTGGCAGAGTACGCACATAGAAAAAGAAGCCCTGGCTGTGCTACTCTGTTTTCAGCAGAAGAAAAGCATGAATGTTAATAAATTTGTATAAGAGAAGAGTAATCTAAATCCAGGATACATGCAGGAAGAACAGCAGACAAATAATGCCTGAGTAATTAAAGTAAGAGTCAAAGGGTACAGAAGCAGTAAAGCAGAAGTATAAGACAATATCAGCTCATCCTTTTATATGTTCATATTTCAAAAACTCTTGAGGATCAAGGTGTAGTGGGAAAAGGTAAACAAAAAAACCCCATCGAAACCTAGCAAAAGGCATACATCATAGCAGACACTTTGGGTATTGAGGTCTTGGAAACAATGCTTCCTGCTTCCTCTCCCAAAAGCTAACAGAACTCTTTCTCAGAGAGCAAGGGTCTGTTGTCAGTGATTGACAAGGTTTCCACCTCCAGATTTCTTCTATAACCCTGTTTAACAACTGGGAACTTGAAGGTGGGTGCTTGTAATGAAAGTTCAGTAGGACTCAGGAAAGCTGAATATCCACCAGTGGGTCTTCTGTAGAATAGAATAGCTATGACTGCATTTGGCAGGTAAATTTTCAGCAAAATATTTTTATATTTACCATACATTTACAATATTTTTATTTTATCATAGCAGACAGATCTTATTATATTGGCATGCAGAACTATTATTCCAAAGGGGTATTATAAGAGCATGTTACATAAGTATATGGTTTTGTCATCAAATGTAGTATCACAGGCATTGAAAATCTCTCTTACTTAGAAATTTGGAGTAAAAAATCTAAGTTGCCTTTCTTGTTCTTCTGCATCTTCTGTTCTTCCACTGATTTTGTAGCTATTGTTACCTCCCATTTCACATAGATAAAGATGGGAGTGAGAGTGGGGCAAGAAAGGAATTGTGACTTTCTCAGATTCACCTAGTTGATAGAATTGAACATACTGATTCAAGATTCCTTTCTGTTCTTTTAGCAGCAAGTAGTGAAGCATATAATTGAGGTAAAATTTTATTGTATCAAAAACTTAAGATTAAAGAAAACCAAACATACAAGATCTAGAACACTCAGATAACGATCTTTTGCAACCTGTACGTTTGCACAAAGACCAGAGCTGTGTGTCCAGGAGTATGATTACCCCCTTTTCTACCTGTGTGCAAAGCCATTTAAGCAACTGCTTCTGATCTTTTGTGTCTGTAGCTTGTTCAGTGGTCACAGTGTCTTTCCAAAGACAAAGATCTGATCAAACCCTCCTTGAATTCAGTACAGGTTTTGCCACTGATTAGAGGAGTGCTTTCCTAAATGAACATAAAAATGGAACTAATTTCTCCCCTTGTAGGTCATTTGGGCAGGTCAGTCTTGGAGCATGCTAGTGGGACAGTGTGCTGAAGGCTTGCACTGTTTCATATTTCACTGTAGCAGTTCTGTGAATAAGTCAATGAGTTCAGTCTCTGGGGCATTCGGTATAATATCTTTCAAGATAACTAAATTCACTTTATAAGTGAATTTCACTTTACAAGTGAATTTATAGCTGGAATTTTAATATCTTCAGCCCATCACCAATTGCTTTCTTCATCAAACTGCAGATAGGAATCTGCTCTTTCTGCACAACAGAAGGGGATATATATATATGTATATATATATATACATATTTAAAAAAACCAGTTTGGAATGATTTTTCTTCCCTCCTGCTGGCTTCTCTAAGGTCACCAGACTGAAGGTTTGAAAATTATGGGTAAAAGGGGGAAAAAATTTAGTGTTGGTGAATGCACTGAAACCCCCTCTAGGTCATGCTTGAATAAATAGAATCTAACCTTGGCAAGTAAAGGAACAAAAACACGACAGCTGCATTAAAACTCAAGACCCAGTAGGACGACTAAGAGACTTTTGATGTTTAATGTTTTTATGATTCTCCAGTGTCTAATCAACAGGAATAACGTGCAGAATTAAAAGAGCAAAGGTCTGCCTCTTTGTGTCAGTTTGGTGATCTGTTCTCCCCAGCTTTATCACTATGGATTTTTATCAGACATATCCTGTAGTGCTCTCAGCACTTATCACACACATGGAGTTTAATCTTCATTTTACTCTTGCACTTCTCCTGCACTACCTTGCCATCTGGAAGCTTGAACCAAAGGCTCTGGAAGACCTTTTTTGAGAAACTGAATGTCTCAAGAAATGGTAATTTCTGAGATTGTCTAAAGAAAGCACTGAGAAGCAGGTCACATATCTAAACATATACAACCTGTCTTTTCATATCTTTGCAATCCTTGTCTTTTCTAGAGCTGGTATTTCTAAATGTAGCTATGACAAGTAAAAAAAGGAAAAGAGATACTTAGTGATTTAGGAGATGATACTTAGTGATTTAGGAGACCAAAGAAGAGAGATGATTGTAACAGGTTAATAAGCAACACGATGGCACACTAAATGATGTAAAATTGGAAGAATAATTTCTTATTCTAATGCACTTTCTTTACATAAAAATAACTGAGGAAAATAAAGATCAAACGTGGATTTGGGGCTGCAATATTTCAGTGCTCAAAAGTTACAACAGGTACTAGATGTTTAATTCCTTTCAGTATTTATAATTCCTATTGACTTGCATGATACAAAGAAAATCTGCATTATAACTGTCTCATATTCGAGGTAATAGGAAAGCCCTTTAGCCATGGAATTGGAGGAAAGAGAAGCTGGTTAGATGAATATAAATACATGTACAAAAAAATTCTTTTACTAGGAAAGCTGAGATGCTTTATATCTTAGAGAGAAGCAGGGAGTAGAGCATTTTAGTGCCTCAGAAATGATATTATGAGAATGTCACAAGAGAAGAAATCATATCCATGGTAGTTGATTGTCAGTAAAGGTCTATGTTTTTTTTCTGTAAGAAGTAGACTTCAGAGAAACAAAAAAGAAGAAAAAGAGTCTTGAAGCAATTAGATACATCTCTAGGTTTGAAACAGGCTAAGGAGACTCTGTTGCAATATGAATGGACAAGATATTACTGAAATATAGTCATCTGCATTAGCACTTAATGATAATGCATATGCTTCACTGACATACAACAGATCCAGGACCAAAAGAAGAACCTTTTTCTTTTTTACCTGTTCTGCCTCTCATAGCAAAAGTGAGCTTCTATCAAAAATGTTACTGAATAGATATAAGGAAATGAAGAGATTATTGGTCAAAGACTGGATGGGATCAGAATCAAGAGACAGCTATTTGATATGCATGAAATCATTAGAAAGAAATACCTTCTCAGCCAGTGTTTGGCTCAGTAAAGTGAGGAATGGATTAGGGCTATGATTGCCAAAAATGTTGTAGAAGTGAACATTTTTTTTCAGATGACCAAGGCTGTGGCTTCCTTTAGCTTGTTCCTTTACTAACACAATAGGTGGATGGATGTTTAAAAAAGCAGAGAAAAGGGTCTGTTTAAGGAAAAGAAATTTAAAATTGTTGCTTTGAATGGTTTCGTTATAGTTCTTCCTTTCATATGGTTCTGAGCCAATATTTCCTTGTCCGCTTGAAAATAATTTTTTCAAATATTTTTCAACTATCTGTGACACTATTGTGTTTTTAAATACGTCATCATCCAAAGGCATTACTAACAGTAGTTCAGTATTCATGGCTATTGGTAATTTCTCCTGTTGTTCTCCACCAGCCATAATGTGTTGGTCCCATTTTCTTTAACCCGGTCTAGGCACTGGCCACCTGCCCTTCTGTTTCTGCATGATCTTCCCACTTGATTGTTCATTTATTCAGAGTCCAAAAGATTTCCTGAAGAGGTGAAGTCTTTGTGAAGATTTCTGAGACAGTGAAATTGAGAAATTCATTAAGTGTTTCACTCAAGAAAAACATGACCAAGATGAAAGCTTTCCAGTCACTGTATTTCATTTCAGTGGGGACATTTGCAGCAGAATAAGTTACTCCACATTTCCACAATCGCTTCATCTGTCTGTTTTCCAACAGACATGTTTAAATAGGATTTAAACTTTGATTGCTTGGAATAGGTGAGTTTAGTAAGTAGAATTCTTCACATCTGACAAATATGTTTGTCATTTTTGAACTGAATTATTTGTGACTTTAGGGGCCCCTGGTGGTCTAGTGGTTAGGGTGCAGGACTCTCACCGCTGCGACCCGGGTTCGATTCCCAGCCCCCCGGGCAGATGGAGCTCGTCAGCCCTGTAAGGCAATCCATCTAAGAGAAGGTCACTCTAAACAAACCTACGTCCTGGGGACCTCACTGCCACTGTCCAACCTTGCTTGTCCCCGGCAGATGAACCTCAGGATTAAAGGGTGGGCTCAGTTCAGCGCACGCTGGGTCTCACCTAAAAAATCCACTGCGCAGGCTCGAAGGGTTAATGACCTTTCCCAAATCTTTGCTCGCGAAGACTGGCCATTATTATTTATTATTACATTATTTGTGACTTTAATTGCCCTTGGTTTGCTAGTTTTCTTGATTAAAAATCACCAAGACTGTAACTTTAATGTGAGAAAAACAAATAGATAATAATGCTATATTTTTGATATCTAATAGCCATTGAAAGAAACTTGATTGTTCATCACATCAGAGGCAGTTCTTGTATTATTACATTAAACATAAGTGAGATATGTGCCAACAAAATGCAGCTAATTCTACACTACTGTCTGAATTTCATCACTGCTTTTGTTACAAGTGTTGATGCACTCCCAGTGCTTCCATTTTCGTTGTACTTTTGGTAGTTGGTGATGGATAGAGCAGAATCCCATTAGTTAACAGAGTGAACAGACGTGCCTCACAATTTTAAGAGTGAGAAGTCATTTAAAGGTGCTTGGTTTTCAACACCACAAAAGGCAGCTAATCTTCAGAATTTTTCAGGAAACACTTAGTACTCATGTTTAAGCACAGACTGCATACTGTAAATTGTTAGAGAATACATAAGATGTACATATATAGCTTTATGTTCTGGGAGCTTTACAGTTCTTTCAGTGAGTAAAACTATTTTAAGCAATGCAATAAAAATACTAGCCTGAGAAAGCTCCCAATGAAATTCATGTTAAATTTATTTATGAAGTGTATGGAAACCATATGTTCTGCTTTTTCTTGTAAAAATGGCAAGAAAGGAGTGTAACTTTTTTCTTATTTCAGATGTTAAAAATTCATGACTCAACTGGCTTTTCATATTGTCTCCCAACAAGCCTTCAGAAATCCATTTTTGTTCCTGCACCTCAAAGACCAGTTGGCTGATAGACAGAGACACTTGTGAAAGCTACAGATAAATTAAAAGCAGAGAACGTGCCTGAGGATCATGATTGACTGCTCTTGAAATCCTTCTGAAGCCTGAATTATTTGTATTAAGATAGGCCAACACTCAGACCTCTATGAGTCAATTCTTTGTAACAGTTGCCAATATTTTTATACCTGAGAGAGCAGCTTTATTCTTTATTATTGCTCAGGAATCAATACTCCCATTGCCCTCACAAAATGCTATACAAGCATTATTGGCATTTCACTTGGCAGTGAAGAGTATCAACATCAATCTCACCATCTGCACACTTCGCTAACCTTGTTCCACTTTTCCAGCACAAATTTGTATTCAGTCTGCACTGTATTCTCCTACTCAGTTTAAGTGGGAATCCTTAGTGAAGCCCTGACGAAGCCCTGACACCTTCTGAGATGAGGAAATGGAAAGACAGCATATAATCATGGAAAAAAACAGTTTTCTTTTTGTGTGAGATGGGGAAGCTCTGACTACAACTAACGTGTTTTAAAAAAAAATCACAAAAAAACAATCCCCCAAAAAACCAACAAGAAAGGCCAGAAAACATTGCTACGGATAGACTTTCTGAAAAGAGTGTCTTGGAAAGGCACCTGAGGGTCATGGTTGATATCAAGTTGAATATGAGTCAGCAGTGCCCTGGCAGCCAGGAGGGCCAACCGTGTCCTGAGGGGCATCAGGCAAAGCATCGCCAGCTGGTCAAGGCAGGGGGTTGTCCTGCTCTGCTCTGCACTGGTGAGGCTTCACCTTGAATATTGTGTGCAGTTTTGGGCACCAAAATGTAAGAAAGATATTAAGCTCTTAGAGAGCATCCAAAGGAGGGCAATAAAGATGGTGAGGGGAAGCTGTATGAGGAGCAGCTGAGGTCACTTGGAGTGTTCAGCCTGAGGAAGAGGAGACTGAGGGGAGATTTCATTGCAGTCTACAACTTCCTTGTGAGGGGAAGAGGAGAGATAGGCACTGATCTTTTCTCTGTGGCGACCAGTGACAGGACTTGAGACAATGGCCTGAAGTGTCAGGAGAGGTTTAGGTTGGATATTAGAGAAAGGTTCTTCATCCAGAGGGTGGTTAGGTAGTGGAACAGGCTCTCCAGGGAAGAGGTCACAACACTAAGCCTGACAGAGTTCAAGAAGCATTTGGACAATAGCCTCAGGCACATGGTGTGACTCTTGGGGATGGTCCTGTGCAGGGCTTAGAATTGGACTGGATGATCCTTGTTAGTCCCTTCCAACTCAGCATATTCTCTGATCCTGTCATTCAGAGAAAAATCTAGATCTAGACAGCAGCTGGATCCAAATATTTGCCATGGGATATAGGATAGTTTTTCAGTGCTTATGAAATACTTTTGAAATAACAGCTCCTAATTCACAAATATCCAACACGTTGCAGATATGTGATATGTTGCCAAACAAACAAGAACACTACACATGAGAGCAAAAGAAAGGCTCTTTGGAACAGCAGCCATATTTTGCTCTAATAGTGTATGGCTGCACCAGTTTGATATGCTAGTTCAGTCTCAAAGATTTGCTTTAAACATGCAATTTCTAGACATAATCTAAAATAAAATTGTTCAAAGCATCCCGTCTCCTACAGATCTTTGTGACACTACAGATTAAAATAGAAGGCAGTTTGTTCAAATAACACCAGAATAATGTCAGTTAGAGTATCATTAATAAGATAATAAACTCTTCAGTGTATCTGTTTTAAATCAACAACAACATGCTCTTATTCTGCTTGCTTCTCACTTTTTGGTTTTGAATCTGTGTATGTTTCCCTATCTTTTATGATTACGGCTCAGCTTATCCTCAGGCAAGGAACCAATTAAAAAAAAACCAAAAACCCATAGCAAATAATTTTGGTGCAGGAGGATTATTTAAACAGTATAGATTTGTGGGTGAGTGGGTGTGAAGTCATGACACATTGTGCTTGTGTATCCATGTCAATAACATTGATGAATTTTCAGATTGCATTTGATTTGGTAAGAGGCACGGCTGTGAATTTCTCACCAGGAGCGGGATATGTTTAACCCCTCATGTGTTGCTGGTTATAGTATCCTAATTGTGGCAAGCGCCAAGGACAGAATACCTTTCCAGTCCTGTTGTTCCATCTAGTCCCATCTGATTATATATTTAAAGTGCATCAATTGAGCATTGATAGTCCATATGAATCTAAACTTGCTTTTTTACTGAGTTTTGATTTAGTTTTGCTTTAGTCTGCATTCAGACATCTTTTGTGGCAAGAAATCCTTCTTAACTACATAAAAAATTACTGTGTTCCATTAGGCAATTTCTTGTTGCTCATATGGAGGAGAAACTGGGTAAACTGAGATTTATGCTGTACCACTCCTAAGACAGTTGTTCTTAAAAAGTGAGCCAGTGATAATTGTTATCTGTGACAGGAATAATTTAGTAGGATGCAGAAAGGGGGATGAATAACTGTCAGAGGCAGGAAAGTCGCCCTCTAATACCATTCACTTAAACAGTTAAGAGGTACTATCACAGTTCAAGTAAACAATAAGGAGGATGGGGAAGGGAGAGGAACTATAAACACCTGTCAGTATAACTCAAGCACAAAACCAACAAACAAGGGACAAAGAAAATATCAGATTAAAATTTCTTGTGTACATCTGGCAGACCACTGATTTTCCATCACTTTGAATTGCATTATTATTTTAATTATTATTGTTATTTAAAAACCAATGCTTGATAGGGAAATAATATTTTTCACAGACAAAGCAAATAAATATTAGTGTTAGCAACATAGTAACTGTTATTGCTAACATTCTCAATTTCCTCTAAGAATCTGTATTACTTGTTGCAGTGTCTTGCATATTTTGGAGGTAGATTCTATCATTGCTTTCAAGCCGTTTATATCTCAATCCATAGAGCTGATAAAGGAAATGTGATACAAGTCATGCTTTTTTTTTTAATTTACAGAAACTTGATATAGCTTTAAATCTCACTCTGAGGTCTTTTTTCTTTCTCCTTTTCTATAGCTCAGGTACCCGTAATACTCATTCAGATTAATTGTGGATGTGGGCAGGCAAACTATCCATCACCTTAGATGAAGCCACAATGCCCCAACATTGTGGTGTTAGTTTCTAGGACTCAAGGTACTGTTTTGTTTTCAACATATTTGTACAGTGGCTGTAAAACGTCAGTCTTGATATAAACCCATAAATCTCTCTCATATCTATTTCCCAGCAACATGAAGAGCCATGACATTGCTCCGGATGCTTCATTGCTTGAAACTTTGATACCAGTATTAGTCTTCTCATAGACAGAATCCTGTTTTACATAGTTATGAAAATTTCTCTCTCTGAATTACTTTCTACCTGAGGTGTTTTAGTTCTGCAAGATTCCACAATGCAACTTCCAAAGAATAAAGCAATGTACACACCTACCAGTAATAGAAGTGTAAAAAGAACACCACCACTATCAATCTAAACAAAAGCAGGTGGATGTTTATGTATATATTTGAGTTCACAAATATGGTAAATCCTACAAGTGTGGAAAAGCAACAAGATGTTCCCATATAACCTGTTTGAAGTTGTTGGGGCTACAGATCAATGATGAAAGCTGGGATATTTACTGAGATGTGAGATTTTAAAATTCATGGTTTGGAACTCTAAGTAATAAATTCGTGAAACAGACCATGTCATAGTTTGAAATTGGCCCCCCTTGAGAGTTCGAGGGGCTCAGAGGTGATTTGGTGCCAGGGCAGTGTTCCCTGGAGAGCCAATCACCTCTCATGTTGTTCACTTCTGCTCAAAAATCATATATCACAGCACCGGAAACGGCTGGTATTGCAGTCTTGGTTGTTTTGCTGTTGGTGTCTGCTGGGTGTAGGTGGACAAGGCCGGGGGGTGGCTGGGCTCCCTCTCTTCCCCTCCGGGGGGGGGAGAGTTAGAATTAGAGTCAGCACTTGGAGTGTGTGCTGTGAAGGAAGAGATTCACAGCACCTGAGGTAAGAGGGAGGAGGCTAGGCCTTCTTTCCCGCCCTGCAGCTGTGCGACGCTTGAGACAGTGCATAACTGAACCGAGCTGCCTGTGGCCAAGGCTAGGGTTTGTTTTTTTTTTCCTCCCACTGCATTTAGGCTGGTGGGGGGTGGATTTTGAGGCTCAGTACTTGAGCAGAGCCAAGTGGACGGGCTGATAAATCAGCTCAGTGCCTGGGAGAAGAATCCCAGGTGAAATTGGAGACGGGCCAAGAGAGGCTCGGGAGTTGCCTGCCGAAGCTGAATGGGGGCAGCTGAGAACTGATGTGGAAGAATGAAGATTCCAGGATGTGGACGCTTGATAAGCTACACTGCAGCAGCCTACAAACCGAGGTGGGACACCGAGAGGGAGAGATCACCTGCAGCAGAAGAGCAAGGACTCAAAGGTATCTTCTCGGACTTCATGAGGAGGAGAGACTGCAACAAACAACTGCTGGAACTTGGTGAGAAGGGAGTGTTCAGGAGCCAAGAACACTCCCACAGCAAAAGACTGTGTTACATATTAGCCTTAAAGGCTGCTCCTGGACTAAAGTTAAAGGAGGGGCTTGAAAGGACTGACTGATAGTAATGTAATATATATATATGTATATATAGTTGCCTTTAGTTTGTATAGTATTTGTGTAAATAAATGTATATACTTCCCCCTTCCCCTACAGAAGCCTCTGGCCTGAAAGTTTCTCTCTGGTGTTAGTATAAATTGTTGAGAAGGGGTGGGGGAAGCCTAAAAATTGCATTTTAGATTTCTAATGTGGTTCAAACTGCCACATCATGCAAAATGGAAAGGTTGACAAGAAGACTGCTTTTTTTGTAATCTTTCATGGGGCCACTGCTGAATGAATTGGGGTGTTTTGTTTTTGTTTTTTTTTCTGGTATGTTATGCTGGCACAAATTTGGTACCTTGTATTGGTAATACTGCCACTTCTTTGGAAAAAAAAGTTCTTATTGCCATAATGATATATCGAGTAACTTTCAGCAATTGGTTCCAGCTGCAGTCTATTCTTTTCTCAAACTGTATTTCACATTCTATTTGATGTTAGAAATTTCCACAGGAATCAGAATAAAGAGTCTTACAAAATGCTGATGTAAGATCTGTTATGTGATAGTATTCCTGATGACTAAACATAAATTCAAAACTAAGAAGAAGGAAAAACTCCCCTGTTACTTGAGAAGGAGACATCTCATCCCTAGTTTGACAACCCAGGTACATTTGTGTGAGGCATTAGTACACTTACTTTTCTGTTGTTGCCTTCTCAGTCTCTATGCAGAGAGTACTGATGGGTTTAGGTGCTACTATTTTGCTGTGATGATTTAGGCTAATTACAGACATTTCTGCAGACTGTCTGTAGCTCTGCTTGAGAGAATAGACCCCACCTGACAGAAGGATGCCTGGTGAAATAGCTGTCACCATAAGATCTCACTTGAAGAGGTAAGAGGTATGGTGTTTCACAGCAAAAACTCCCTTTACCATAGTGAAATTTCTGTCCCTGTATAAGATGAATGTGAATCTGTTTAAATGAGGAACTTACCATCCATGGCTTCGTGGCAACTTAAAACTGAAATGAATCATGGATTCTCATAACTGGTACTGCAACATATGAGGACATTTGTGGCTCTCGTATTTTCTTTTTTTTGTGATGGGAATGTGTGATAGGGTGAAGAAGAACCCCCCAAATGGTGATCTGACTGCTGTGAGACCTTTTGTCATGAGATGATCCCTTCTCTTTAGGCAATAGGACTTCAATTTCTAATACAGTTCTCCAGACAAGGGAAGAAATCGCACTTGTCATCCATTCATTTTTTTTCTGTAGACTTGTTATCCAGATGCTTTGTAGTGAGCACCTTGCAATTGCTTCATCCTGATGTTGTTAGCATCCTAGAATTGAAAATATGCCATTCCTCCTACTAAGTTCTTCTCAGGTCTTCAGTCACTCACTTGCATCACTGCATGGGCCTTGTATGACCCTGGTCTCCTGGATCCACAGAAAAAAAACCTCACTCTGGACATAAATAAGGATGGAAAGTATGGCTTATTAATATGATATAATAAGACACGACCCAGCAGCTCATTTAGCAAGTAGCCAAATCTTGTATTTAAAGAAAAATGCCCCCTTATATACCCTTCGGGGGGCATGTGACCCGCCTGACCAATGACAGTAGAGAAGACACTGCTCATGTGTGTCAGTATGCTGTCCGGGGACTCCAAGACCCAGAATGCATCCCCCTGCATCCCTGGGATATGCCTCCTACAGGAAAGTGTGCTGGTAAAACTAATTTATATCTTTAAATATCAGGCAGTGTGATTACAGAGTTAAGGTTGTAACCCATAACCTGTTGTAACCCACAACCTGTTGTAGTCATCAATACTAGCTATGAAAAAAAAAGAAGGTGTGAGGAAGTAATTTTTGTTTTGATTTATTTTTTTTCATCTAAGCTTTGTTTTCTTCAGCCACATACTTTTCTCATAGTTTACTGTACTCTCTCTGATCACTGGAGTCATCTCTGTATGCCTGGTCATGCCCTTCCCTGATCATGTAACTGCGTTTTTGTTTTATTCCTGAGACCCTGTTTCCACAATTCCTGTTACAAATCCATGTGCCCACTGCATCTCTTTCTTTTTTTCAGCATTGTGCATATTACTCATCTCTTCGGTCTTTCTCACCATTTTCTCTGTTAAACTCCAAGCCTCGCAGTTTTTTCCTTGAAATACTTATCCACCTTGGCATTGTACCTGATCACTCACTGTCTGTAAATCCAGTACTGTGTGTTGGTGTTACTCCTTTGCAGCTTCCTCTCATTATGGCTAGCACTTGTCTAGTGTCTAATGAGTCCCCGTCTCATTAAAACCCCAGCAACCACTTCTGCAGCACGATCCAAAGTTAGAAAAAATCCTTGTTAATATGAAGGGTTAATTTTAAAGTACAAAGACAAGACTATTATGGAGACATAAATTTGAGGAAGGTCTTATCACTCTTGAAGTTTTTACAAACATCATATATAAACTTTTACTTATAGTTTCATGCAACATTTAAAGGGAAATTTGAAGCTAAGGGGTTTTTTTAGGGATTTTTTTTTTTTCTGCTAGCTTACTTGTATTGTGATATTTTGAAGGATTTGCCCAGGTCATTTGCTGCTAACACAGAAGCTTAACTTATTCTTAACTTATTCTCAGCCTCCCCTAAATCCTTTCTTCATACTAATGCAATAGAACTACTTCAGCAACTTCCTTAATGTGCAACTCTGAGTAAGGTGGATGGTATAAACAAGATTCAGCTGGAAAAAACCATGAAGACATGGGGAAGGTCTTGCTTCACCAAAAGAATAAAAATGCACCAACAATATCTACTTTTTAGATGTGAATTTACAAAACTGAGATAGAAAGCTGTGTGGCATCCAGATGGAATGGGCTTTCATTTCAGAGGCACAAGGCTTTAAAAAGGGGAGGATTTAGAAGATTTAGTTCAACATGTTTGTGTTGAACTACTGTGACAACTTTTACAAGGCAAACATAAACTGTGAACCATATGTCAATTAGCTAACTCTCCTTCCTTGCACAATCCGTCTCTTTTTCTACAAAATGGGACAGTAACATGAAAAATATAAACCTCTTCATACTTCTATGTAAATGGCAGTCATGTAGATATTATGGTGGGGTGGAAAATGAAGCCACTGAACTTCAAAGATAAAGCAACTCCCTTCAGATTACAGGAACTCCCTTCAGATAAAGTGTTTTCTTATTTACACTTTCTAGTCCCACAGTTGTAAAACAAAATAATAAATACATTCTTTTATTGGTTGTCTCTCAAAGAATGTGTTTTTTAGAGGATTTAAAAAAAAAAAAACTGTTCCAAAAATCTCATAAACTATAGTTAGAAGATATTTACTAACATACTGAAAAAAATTCACCTAAAAGCAAAAATAAGAATAAAAATAAGTGATTAAAAATTGTCTTTTGAAACAGTGTCTGGGTTGTGAATAAAGAAGGTATTATTTTTGTATAGTTAGTAATTTAAAATGTATCTCTCCTTTGGTTTCTCCAGAAAAAGTAAAAAAACATTTTTTTCTGTAATCAAGTTGTCTTTCTCTATTGATTTCTTAGGGAATGGGTGTTTTATGCCATGCAGAAAACTGAGTGCAAAGGGGCGAGAGATGATCTGACTACCTTTTGAACGACATTTTTGTTGGCAGAGCATGTTTACGGAAAGTACTGTATTCAGAAGGAATTCCTTCTGCTTGCAGGTGATGTTTTGAGTTGTATGGGGCTGTTTAAGCTGATCATGTTGGTATGATGTGAGGAGGAAGGGAGAAGAAACAGATATGATTCTTAATGCTTGTTTTAACGAGTTCAGTGCTCATCTTGAAATGATTTTATGTTTAAGCCATTCAACAAGCATGATGAGGAAGATAATCAGACTTTATTTTTAGATTACTTTTAGCTTTATTGTAGAATAATTTATTCAAAATATGTTTTTATTGTTATTTCACTGTCTCTGCCTGCTCTTGTTACTGCTTTAATTTGCTGAGAGAGAGATGCCTGTGGGCATCAATGGTGGCTTTCAATTGTCAGTTCATGTTCTTTGAGTCATTTTTGCTTCATGAAAGAAGTTATTATGAGAAAATAGAAGTGATTATCTGATTGAGAGCTGGCGGAAGAATCCTTTCTCTTAAGGCACTCTAATTTTTGCTAATAAGGCTGGGGCAACCCAAATTGAAAAATCATGGATGTGTTTTATTGTATGGTTTCATTAGTGAGTGTCATGGTTTGAGATCCCTAAAATTCTAATTCCCTAGTCCTAGGCCCCTGTCACATCTCAATCCAATGTGAGTTGGGTTTTCCAGACAAACACACAAGACTCAAAATGAGGGAAAGGGAATATATTACAATGACTATACAAATAAATATTATAGTACAATATACACACAATCACAACTATCTCTACCATGACATAAGTATTTACAATGGATCAGATCTCTTCTCCCCTCCAAATAAAAGTCCAGGAGGGAAGAAGGACGATCCCTTCTAGTCTCTGAGCAGTTTCTCTATAGCAGCAGTCATCTGTCTTCTTCACATGCAGCAGCTGATAGCTGGATTTCTGCCAGCATTCACGAGGGGGGTATCCAAGCCCCCTCGGCCCCGTCGTCTCCAAGCGAGGGGTCTTCCGTGGGCTATGTTCACCCCAGACAAAGGTCGTTCCACCACGGTCATACCACGAAGCACAGGGGGTCTTTGTGACAGTCTGGTATCTCCAGGGGACTCAAGCCCCTTGCAGAGCTTCTGTGCCCTGCCTCAAGATGGCTGCGAGCTTCTTTGTAGCTTGCGGCAAGGGAGGGCCCCAAGGTCAACCTCCTACACACTGTCCTGGCTGAGCTCTCAGGACAACCGAGCTTCTTAGCTCCTTTACTCCATTTAGGACTTCTAATCAGTAAGAGTCCACCCCCCTCCATTTTGGAGGGATCTCAAAGAAAGTTTAGGGAAGTTTTGCAGTTCTTACCCCCAAACTTCCTCTCTGTAGAACTCAGTTCTCTCTTTCGGGTGCTGCTAGCTTCTTTTTCGGACAACACTGTGTCTCTCCTGCTTGGCTGTAATTAATGCCTCTGCCGCTTCTTATCTTTTTGGCTCTCTGCCATCGCTTCTGGACACTGCTTCTGCCGCTGCTGTCTCTGCTCACTCTCGGTGGAGAAAACTTTCTTAGCTCTTGAGCTGCAGGCACCTAGCCCAGCTTTATGCCTGTTCCAGGTCCCCGCAGGCCCCCGCTGGGGGCTGGGGGTCCGCAGAGGCCCCCCCAGGGGCTTCTGCCCTCTGCTCCTCGTGGCCTCAGAACATGGCTACCACTTCTACAACCAAACTACAAATAGTCTCTTCCGGTCTGGTTGTGGTACATTTATATTTCGCAGGAGTGCAGATTGGACAAAACTTCAAAACTTCCAGGGGTTACCACCCCCTGGGGTTTTACCATTTTCTTAGCTTCAGGGGGAAAACCTGGTTCAAACCACTACAGTGAGGAAGGTTGGTCCTGGGTAAAAGCTGGGAGACAACACCTTGAGCCCTTACTCAACCCCAAGTCTGTAATTTATGATTTACCAAGGCATTTGTGCAAAGGTATATCCATGATTTTCTCCCTAACATTTTGTGTCCTGTTTGTTCAGACTCTGAGTTCTTCCAAGTATTGCCCGAATCTATGAACCTCGTCACTCTGCTGTCATTTGCTGGGCTATCACTTTGGATAGGGATTTATCAGTTTCTAGACATCTAGCACCTGTGGCAAATGCTTGTGATGCACACGCATCTACCAAATGCACAGTACATCAACAAGGCATGCACTGGGTCTTCATGCCTCAGACTTAACAATGCCACCTAATGGTAGGTCTGCCTCATGCTATTTTCAAGTATAGAATCATAGAATCGGAGAACCATAGAATCAGCTGGGTTGGAAAGGACCTCAGAGATCATCAAATCCACATTTCTTTAGGGTCTAACCTCTCTTAGAGGCTCTATACATTTAAGTCATAAAATAACTATCTTTTTCTCTGCCAAATCTGTCGTGTGTGTACTGCTCTGCTAATTGCCCTGAGAATGGTGCTGCCACTCACTTTCATTTTTTTTGATGAATTAAGATGCCTGTAAACATAAAGGAGTCACAAGGAACATAAATTTACATAGGTTGAAGTTTGTTAATCCCAGTAGCCAAAAGCTAGTTATGTTTGACGTATTTTTTTGCAAAACTGGTGAGAAAGCAAATACCCTGTGGCTTCACTGTTGTAGGAGCAACTTCCTGATTAATGTTAGTTTAGTGCTGTGTGACCAGATTCCTTGCAGTGGGTGCAGTTTCACACACTGTTCACTCAGTATGGGGCCATTGACAGATGGGGCCTAGAGGAACTAAAAGTGTGCCTAACTCACATCCGACAGTCTGACTACATTATTGAGGGCTAGAATTAGTATATTTCTGGATAGGCTTTTCCTTCAATAGAAATGAGTAGATTTACTTATTAATAAAGTTTCAGTTGGAGGGATTTTTGGCTTGCTTAGACAGCAATGCAAGTTTATGTTCAGCAGTTTTTGTATTTCTTATCATAGTTGATTTTTAATGGTACACAAAATGAATAAAAGTAGGCATACAAATGAAAAATGACTGTCTGTTTCACACGTAGCCATTCAAGAAAGGTTTCTGAATAATATCTTCCATCCTTATATGCAGAGTTTCTTAAACATGTAAATAAGATTGTCAAAAGATCCAAATACACTCTTCCTACCAGCTGATAATAAAGAGCTAGTTTGGGATATGTTTTTGTTTCTGTTTTGTAATTTTTTTGGTTGGTTGGTTTTGGTTTTTTGGTTTTGTGTGTTTTTTTTACACAAGTACTTTGTTTTTCAAGACACCTTACACATTTAAAAGTAGGTGGGAATGAAGACATTATGTCTCAGAACTTCTCTCATGAAGTGGATTTGATTCTGGTTTTGGTTTTAACCAAGATGNAGGCAGTATCACGGATAAACTGTTTTGCTTATATCCCAGAAACTTAGCTGATGATTGTAGCCTTAAGAATTTTATTTAAGTTTTAAAACTAAATTGATTTTATAATTGGATAAAACATATAGGTTCTTTTAGAGATGACAAACATTTGAAGGTCCATCCTGTGGCACTTACTGTAGGACCTGTATTTGGCTTCTTTGAAGTGTCAGATAATCAACACTGTAACACTAATTTTGAAAAGAAAAAGCAAAATATGTAGTGTGTAATCTGCTCTGCTCTTTTAAAAGATTAGGAGTGGAAGAGTAGAAAGGACTTTTCATAGTGATCTGTAGTGCTATCTGACACAGGATTAGTTCTAGCAGTTGGACTGACGGGAAAATTTACATAATGTATGTTTTTGTTTGATTGAAGGCAATGTTACTGGATTGCTTCTAGCCTGCTGGTGTTACAGTCCCATCCCTGAAGAACAGCAGGCACAGTCCCATACTGTTGGTCACATGGGTGAATGACAGGCATCAAGAGTGTAATAATCACTGACCTTTTTGACATATTTAACTATTAAATGTGTTAACACATAAGTGACATATTCAGCTATTACAAGTATCATTAAATGTGTATGCGAACTTCCAGGAGATGATTATGGCAGCATAATGATTCAGTCGCTCCTTTTCTTTCAATAATAGGATAGTGTCACAGAGCAGGATACTGGTTTGTGAAGTAACTTTTGCAATCATTAATATTATTTTGGTGAAATTTTTACCTTGTTTTTTTTTCTGGTATATTTATACTTGTAAGAATTTTGTCATTTAGATTTTCAGTTCAAACATTTATTCACAACATGTTTGTTTGTCTTAGTGATTTCTGAAAGCATGAAAATAATAAATAAACTTCTATTAGTAGAGATGATCAGATGAGATATTACTTGTGATCCAGCTCATGGAAAATTCTGAAGTCCTACAAACACTTCCTTCAATATGTAAGGATTTTCACAAGTAACAAATATTCTCATCTTTTGAAATAGTTCTTTTAATTCTGAACCCCTTTTGTTGTCACAAAAAACAAGTAAGCGTCTTTTGCCTACTGGTTCTTGTAGTGGCTGTGTTATTGATTTTTACTAAACAGGTATTTTCCCCACTTACCTTCTGGACACAGACATTGCTAGTTTGCATGAATGGTACAGATGTTGGTGCAGCTCATCAAGAACCTATGACAAAGCTTAACAGTGGTTGTTGGGTTTTTCTTCCTTATCACCATAGTTTGTTTCAAAAGGCCTGTGCTAGTTTGCAGTCTGTTGCCCAAGACACAATAGATTTGAAGCTAGGGAGGACAAAAAGCATAACAAGAAGGATTACCTCTGTTGACTTTTACCACTTCTGGGTGTGATTTGTGTAGCTTTAGGATTAGATGTAGAAAATGTGAGACATTGACTTAAATTGTTCCTGATTTTGTCTCTCTTGAAATTTCTGCCTGGAATGGCTTGTTGCTTCTGGGCAGACTGGAGGCTTTTACTTGCTCTTTTCTCCGTTCTGCATTTTGTTTATACAAGGTGTGGTGGGAAGGGAAGGTCAAGTTTATTTATCCCTGTGGAAACGGCTCTCACTTTGATTCCGGTACCACTTTTGTTTCCTAGGTTTTTTTCTTTGTCTTATTTGTATTTTTTTTTACCTCTGTGCATAACACTGTGTTGTTCCTACTGCTGTGACCATTTGAATGTTGCGTGCAGCCCTTGAGAGCTGATTGCTTAACTGTCTTTTTTTCCCTCTTTCCACATGGTGATGGAATGGAGCAACCATTTTTTGGGGGCAAAGGAAGTGTGTGTGCCAGAAGAGATTTTTTTCTTCGTTTTGAACTCATGCATTAGTATATAATGGAATGTGAAACCTCTCTTTCATGCTCTATCTCAATCTCTCTCTTTTCTTTTTTCTTTTCTGTTTCTTGTGGCTAATTTTCCCATGACTTTGATGATTTATTTATTTCCTCCTACCTTTTATTTGCTAAGTGCTTTTAGGGAATAGCTCTTAAGTTCACAATCTCAGTGTGTCTGATATTGCTCTTTCACAAGTCCTGAATATAAAGCTGAAATTTAGATGATGGGGTTACTTAAGCTTCTGAGGGATTTAAGCTTTTTCATTCAGTGGAAGCAAGTCATTCCACCTGCATTCCCCAATGTGACCCATGAACAGGAGCCAATAGGATCTTGCTCAAAAATCTTCTAATTTTGGTTAGTGGTATCGAAGAACTTTTTGAATCTGCTTTTGTCTTTATTGTATGTTTGTTTGTTTGTTTGTTTGTTTATTTGTGCCTAAGTCTCTGCACTGTTGACAACATGATCCTAATACTGAAAGGAGTCATTTCTATATTGGGGAAATTAATTTTCACAGGAAATATGTTATTTTGAAGTGTGCTGAATGCTTCATGGAAGTTGTAAAAGAGAGGTGATGTCATTAGGGAGGTTATAACCACGATGGACATGACACAGCAAGTGAGGATTATAATAATTATTTAGTACAGGAACATGGGTATATGTTTGATTTTCTAAAGCAGAGTTCTTATTTGTGAGGAGTGTGAAAGTAGGAATTCAGTGAAGAAAAGATGAAGAAATCTGATAAAGATGGGCTGTGAAAAGCAGGTCAGCAACTCTGTGACAGATTTGTAGAATTCTGTTTGTGTAACTTTTACATCATTTTATCTCCTCTCTTGTAAACTAGGTACCAAAATAGAAGTATGAGAAAATTTCTGAAAATTTGAAGCATGTAAATGACTGAAATTTACACACTGATGCAGGTAATCAGAGGAGCTAGGTTTATTGCATGGGTGATTTAGAAAATTGTATAGCTGAAAGAGATGAATTCAGAGTAGAATGCTAGTGCCAAACAACCTGGTAAGCTTTTTCTTCTGGCTGAATAGGAAGTATGATGTACCTATCTCTCCCATTTTACCTGGGTTAAATGGTAAAAATCTGCAGAGTGTGCATGTGCATATGTCTGTGTGTGTGACACTGGAGTCCAGGGCACTGTAAAAAGAAGAAATGTTTAATTCAGTTTCTACTATTCTGTGTTAATTGTTCCCAGGATAACTCCTTGTTTCATATTCCTGTTATGCACTTATCCAGGTAAACTGTAGACACAGGTGCTGAGGTTTTTCTCCTTGCTTTCACTCCAATGCTTTCCTGTGAAGGGACTGTACAATTAGTGTGAACTGGGGATTACATTGTCATGTGAACAGATGCACATAAGGCATTCCCTAAGTCAGACTGATAAAATATTTATAAGATTCTGCTGAAATGATCTGTGGTGAATACATAATACCAGTGCTGCCAAGCACGTTAACCAGAAAGCCAGTGCACTGCTTCAAATGTGTGTGGATCAAAGTCTGGCTCTGCTTCCCAGTTCCCTTCATAAGGTCATAATAACTTGCTTGTCCGGTGACACTAATCATCATAATCTCTAAACAATATCTAAATAGTGTTTGCCAGTCATCTTTTTGTATCATATACTGTCATCAAAAAGGCTTCTGTTACAAAGTTTTACCTCAAAATAGGGCTATTAGCACTTGGTTTTAAATTTTGGCAAAGTCTAGTTCCTACTTCCTAATGCATAGTCTTCCATGAAATGTATGATTATTGCCTTGAAGTACCAGCAACCTGAATACACATCCAGGGAAAGAGAAAAATAAAGCAGGAATGGAAAAGAAACACTGTAAATTCTTTTTTTCACTGGATGATTTTTTTTTGTTGTGATTCTTTAACAGTCTTCAGAAAGGGAATATACGCTGTTAAATGAAAGCTACAGGGGAAAAGAAACTAGCTTAAAGTACTTCTATGTCTCATAAAGGTGAAAATCTTCCCAGTTTTTCCCCACAGACAGCGAGTTTGGAAGAGGAAGATAGATCACTGCAGAATGTATTTACCTTAATTCACATACATATTTTTTGGTTCTTGTATTGAGTATGTTATACTTCAGATCAGAAATCTGGTAATGAATTAATCTCATTGATGTATTTACTAACCAGAACTATATTTGACAAATTTTTTGTAGCTCTTACAAAGTGTAAAATGAAGCTAATTTTTTTGATGTATGATAGTTTTCACATTGCTAAAGTGCCGTTGACTGTTGTGTCTAATTTATGGTGGTGGATGACAAAATTCCATCATGATTTTTTTCTATCATGATTAGTATCCATAAAAACTTAAGAAACAGGCTGGATCACAGGAACAAGACTAGATTCATGATTAAGTTGATTAGATAACTTAGTCAACTAAGTTATCAGACTTTTAACTTTCATATTTAATGGGAGCCCTGAGAAAGTTTGAGTTTTTCTATAAAACTGTTTGTCAAACTTACTACAGCAGTTGATACTTGTAGTAAATTATTTTGTTTATGTGTTTTTCTTGTCACTGTAGTGTAGAAACTGACTTTCTCAATCTTTTTCTCTCCTTAGAGTGACTTCCTTAATGTCTTTTTCTCTCCTTCTGCCCTATTTGTCTGTAATTTTCAAAGTTATTAAGGATAAGTGGGTACATGATTTCCAGGGAAATTAGTAAGAATTTGTGACTAAATGTCTAGCTTGTGATTTCTTGTCAGGAAATATCATTATTATTGCATATTTTATGCAAGATATGTTAACAGAATAATTCATTGTGGAGGTGTTACATATTGGATACCACTGAATCTCAAAAGCTCCAGATTTTAAATTTTGTGATCCTATGCTCTTCTTCTACCCGTAGTCTGAAATCTGAAAGCAACCCACACCCTATACAAGCCCAGAAGATAAGGGGCTAATGTGTATGTCTCAAACATACAGTACCTGGATAGTCATGGAGCCAAACAGGGACTGTTGGTAAGAATGTGCCGTGAGAAAGAACAGGATGTGGTGAGAGAAGGGGCACATATGGAGGTAGGGCAGCACTTTTCTGGGACAAATGTCACTGTTCGGTCTCCTGGAGATGAGCACAGCACTGAACAGCACAAGTGCAGGAATGAGGCTGAGAAGTGGGCATGGACTGTTGACGAAAGGTTGGCCCAGAAGTGGGGGCATCAAGAGCACTAAACACCCTTGAGGCCCTCAGATGCATTCCCAGCAAGGTCTAGAAGAACAAGGTACACAGGTGTATTGGGTCTGGCTGAGCTGGAGTTCATTTCCCCACAGTAGCCCTCACAGTGCTGTGCTTTGCATTGGTAGCTAGAAGGGTGTTGATAACACACCGTTTTGGCTACTGCTGAGCACAGCATCAGCACTGTAACATTCCCTCCTCAGCTGAGGGCAAAATCCTGGCAGGGGACCCAAGTAGGCCAACTAACAAAAAGGGGTATTCCATACCATATGATGTTAGCTCAGATATAAAAGCTAAGGCAAGGAGCAGGAAGGCAGGCATTCATTGTCTCCAATGGCTGCCTGCTGAGGAACCATCACATGTCCTGAAGCCCTGCTGCTCGGGAGTGTCTGACCATCGCTGCTCATGGGAAGTAGAGAATGAATCATGTTATCTTTCGCTTTGCTTTTGCTTGCTCAAGCTTCTGCTTTACTTTTTGCTTTAAATAAACTGCCTTATCCCAACCCATGAATCATTTTTTCTGCCTTACTCTACCCTGTCCAGCTGGGAAGGGGAGTGATAGAGTGGCTGGGTGGGCACCTGGCGTCCAGCGAGCATCAATCCACCACAACATAATAACTCATTTGCTTATTAAATAAGTGAGAAATATTTTCCATGGTGGTGAATAAAAAGGTACTCCCTCAAAGCCTGGGTGTTACCCTCAGGACCCTGAACACTGGGTGGAGCCAGGATTGGTGATCTTTCTTTCTTTCTTTCTTTCTTTCTTCCTGCATTCCTTTTTCTCTGTCTCTTTAAGATCTCTCTCCCTCTCTCTCTCTCTCTCTCTCTCCCTCTCTCTCTCTTCTCTTTCACCCTACTCTTTATTCAAAATCCTCTGCCATGTGTTTATACTATAAGACAAGGGACTAGTATACCATTCTCCATGCTGTGTGTATAATTTACTCATAAAACTTTGTAAGCTTTTGTGAACCCTCTGACTTGTGTCGTTCCTTTTTGACCATAAGCATTTGCACACCTACATCCATTCCTTTCTCTTTTTGGTTGGGACTTTACAACCCAAACTTAAATTTGTGTGGAATTTAATCATAGGTGAATTTTTTCAGTTCACGCTGTGAGTGGAAACCTTTTTTAAATAGCATTAGAAACAGTCCACACAATCTGCCAAATAAACACTTATGAAGGAACAGATCCGGAAGAATTTTGTTATATAGTCAATGAAAATGAAGGTTAAAATGATACTGTTAAAGCCATAGAGAGAGTCTATATTGGATTTCAATTTCACTTGAAACCTCTCAATTATAACGCTTTCGTTAGAAAACCAAGCACACATCTTATTCCAGAGGAAAAATGCACACTGCTTTGTCTCTGGGGGAGGATGAAACTCTCTGAAACACACAGGCTACACCTCTAGCTTGGGATTCAGCTTGCCTATCTTCTGCACTTATGTTGATATGTTGGGAAAAGTCACCAGGGAGCTTCAGTAAAAAGCCCTAGCCCTTGCCAACTTTTAGACAGTGCGTGCTGGCAGGAAACTAAGATAAAGCTGTGAAATCTGGAGAATATGGGTAACGCAAATGTACGATAAGGTCCCATTTCTGGGCCCAGATCACTGGGTCAGTTGCTGCATTATGGAACATCTTCATCTAAAGTGATAGATGTGAGCTTAATTCATCACCTCTGATTTTGTGAGGCTTGCAGCAAAGTAATGCTATACTGACTGTTGGGAAGTGTATGTCATCACATGAGGTTATGGGCATCATAGAGAGCAGGGGTATTGTATAGCCTGGATTTAAAACCAGAGCGATCAGAATAAGATCCCTATTTTGGTAACGGAAATGTGAGAACTAATATTTTTTTAATATTGCAATGTAGCAAATATGGTGAAAAATAATTACATTCAACCTAATTAGAAACTGGAAGGAAAAATACACAAGTTGTCTGTGAGTCTTAGGAAGACATAGATTG
Organism: Lepidothrix coronata; assembly: GCF_001604755.1. NCBI lineage: Eukaryota > Metazoa > Chordata > Aves > Passeriformes > Pipridae > Lepidothrix > Lepidothrix coronata. Next base: position 4,008,842 of record NW_016690194.1, on the reverse strand, counting down.
GGAAAGTAAAATCCTGCTTTCTGTAATACCTTTTATTTCATGATTATTATGAAGAACAACTTCTTTATTGTGCAAGTGACTGTGCACTGGAACAGATTGCCCAAAGAGGTTGTGGAGTCTCCCTTACGGGAGATATTCAAGAACCGTCTGGATGCAATCCTGTGCCATGTGCTCTAGGATGACCCTGTTTCAGCTGGGAAGCTGGACCAGATGACCTCCTGTGGTCCCTTCCAACCTGATCCATTCTGTGCTTATGCCTCATATAAATCCCTTCTTCATAGCTTTGGGATTATCCACACCTAATCCCAAATAATCTAATATTTACTCCAATACCAAAATAATCTTCCATTTTAGATTTAGGTCAAGAGCTGTTTAACTAGATCCCTTATTTTTCTTTTAATTAGTCTGAGTCAAGGCTGAAAGTATTTAACAGCTGTGATCAGCCTCGAGGGCCATTAAAAGCATACCAACATCAATATAAGAACAAACTAAAACAAGAAGCTGCTTCTTTAATTTGTAAACATGCAGTTTTGCTGAATCAAATCACCCAGTTGCTCTCAGACTGTCCCAGAACTTTTGGGGGTGGGGAGGGGGCAACTGCATCTGGACACGTGCATATATGGCAGGGAAAGGCGAAGAGACATAGAAAGGAGGCCCTGAGGTGGAAATCGAATAAATGAAAAGGTCTCACATGATCTAAGAAACCAGGCCCATTTGCAAAGCCTAGTGAGCTGATTTCATTATTGGCTGCCTCAGGTTATCTGCATAGACAGTGACAGATCATTTTGTAGGGCCTGAAGGGAGTCAGATCAGTCTGCCTAGAAAAACAAATAAATCCAGGCCCGAGACTGAGTTAAAAAAAAATTTACAAGGCTCACTAGTGCATGTGGCCCTCTCAGAGAGAATTTTGGCTGCTGGCCCTGTATGGCTACCTTGTTTCACAATTGCTGCAATCTGCAAAGCAAGTGAATAGCCTTCTTCTGATTGCAGGAAGTTTCTTTTTTTTAATAACATCTGCACTGTAAACAAGCAACAAACTGTATGTATAAAGAAGGGAAAGGAAGGATCTTCTACAGAAAGATCACATAAAAGAAAGCATAAATCTTTTGATGTGTGACCTTTTAGTTATTTCCGGGAACCAATTGAATAAAACAAAACCCATCAAATTTTTGAAAGAGTTATGTCTTCCATTCTGTGTATAAACAAAAGGCAACTGCTCTTCTAAGTAAGATAGAAAAGAATACACACAGAACCATTATTTTTTAAAAAATAGACACTTGAAATCTACTTCATGTATTAGAAATTAAAATTTATTTTTTCTTTATTAAAAGAGCTTTTATCTTAAGCCATAATGGTCAGCAACACTTATCTGCTGATACAAGTTAGAATTATTGAAAAAGCTCAAATGAATGGTCTAATTATTCTTGTTCTCCTTAAACCTATATGAGATCCAGGAAAAAAAACCCAACAAACAAACCAGGCATTAGTGATAGAACATGTAGGATGATGTGGTGCATTGCATAGGGTTTAATTTTACTATTTTGCTGTGATTTCTTTCTTCTGGCTGCAACTCTTACATGATTCATAAGCATCAGAGAAACACAGTCTGCATTTAACTTCCATACAGTCCCCCTCAGTAGTCAATAGAGACCTAGTAGCCATAATCTGTAATTAGAATGAACACAACTAGGTGAAAACATGAGGTAAAATTCTAAGAAAAAATAACAGAAAAGGTGATATTGCATTTTTGAAGCAATATCCATACTCCCCCTCTCAACAATTTGTAGAATGCATGTGGACACCAGTGATGGTTTATTCTCAGAAATGGGGAATTCTGTTGTAGAGATACACACAGTGCTGTTTCTCAAGTATAATTGCCCTTTGGTCTTAGATAGTAAATATATTCAACTACAACTCCCTGTTTCATTTTTCTGTGTTACTGAATAGCCTTTCAGGCTTCTGGTGGATTTATATCTATGTTTGGTTCAAACAAGCAAATATGGGATGGCTGAGCACATAGAGTCAGATAAGATTTATCAAGCTGTGTGCAAAAGATAAGATCTGGAGAAAATTCTTCTGTTGAAATATTGTCCTTCTGAATGATTACT
>NW_016690194.1:3959234-4001734 GCF_001604755.1 Lepidothrix coronata | reverse complement strand
AATATCTTCACTTTGATGGGGTTTTCATGGGAGTAAACATCTGCTGAGATGAAGACTGATATGGGTTTTTACAGAAGCAATAATCTGGGGAATTTTCTAGTAAAACCAGAAGGTGCTTTCAGCTTTCAGTCATGCTAAGGAAGTTCATGACTTTTTGAATATGGCTTCTGTAATTTGGAACGAAAGCCTTCATTTTGAAAGAAAAATTGTGGAAGAGAGACCTTGTATGATGAAATAATGTTGTAAGGACATTGCTGAACTTTATCTGAAATATGGTGGATAAATGTTATTTTTGAAGAAGTGGGAAGAAACCTGGCCTAACCAATAAAGTGAATGACAGAAAATAACAGTACACCATAGTAGCTGGAGTAGCAGTACATAGGAGGAGATGCAAAAAAGGCCCACTGGGGCTGATGTGCTGGATGGATGAGAAGGCACCGTTTTTATATTCGCTATTACAAATAACTTAGTGTAGTCAATTACAGCTTTTCTGTTGATGTCTGCCAAGGTGAATTCTCCGATGAGGTTGTTAATTTTACCTTGTAAGCATAATTAATAATTGACTTGAATGATGGGCAAAGACAATTATCTTTCTTATTCCACTCTTCCACCTCCTCTCAGATACCCATCTTTTCAGCTGTGGTATAGCCTTAAAAGCAGTTGAAGCAGAAATTATCGTGCCTGAGTGATCAGGACTATTCTGAAGGACAACAGAAATTTTAAGATGATGTCATAGAAATATTGGTGACAGATCCAGCAGGCAAATGGGTGCCCCTTTCACTTCTTCATGCGTCTTATGCACTGATGTGCTTCTGTCCCCTTCAATGAGAGGAAAATCCTACTTGTCAAACCTGATTTCCTTCTATGGCACGGTCACCCACCTAGCTGATAAAGGGAAGCCAACTGATGTAATCTCTTTGGATTTCAGCAAAGCTTTCAATGCTGTTTCTCACAGGATCCTTCTGGACAAAATGTCCAGCATGCAGTTGGATAAACACATCATGTGCTGGGTGAGCAATTGGCTCACAGGTCGAGCACAGAGGGTAATAGTGAATGGGGTGACCTGTCACTAGTGGGGTTCCACAGGGCTCCATCTTAGGCCCAATGCTCTTCAACATCTTCATAAATGACTTGGACACAGAAGTGGAAGGGACACTAAGCAGGTTTGCAGATGACACAGAACTGGGAGGAGCTGTTGACTCTCTTAAGGGCAGGAACGCCCTGCAGCGAGACCTTGACAAATGAGAGGGCTGGACAATCACCAAGCAGATGAAGTTCAACAAGGGGAAGTGCTGGATTCTGCACCTGGAATGAGGTAACCCTGGATGTACCTACAGACTGGGGAATGAGATGCTGGAAAACAGTGCCTTGGAAAGGCACCTGGGGGCCCTGGTTGAAGGCAAGTTGAATATGAGTCAGTAGCACCCTGGCAGCCAGGAGGGCCAACTGTGTCCTGGGGGGCATCAGGCACAGCATCACCAGCTGGTCAAGGCAGGGGATTGTCCCACTCTGCTCTGCACTGGTGCAGCCTCACCTGGAATATTTTGTGCGGTTTTGGGCACCACAATAGGGGAAAGATATTAAGCTCTTAGAGAGTGTCCAAAGGAGGCCAACGAAGATGATGAAGGACCTTGAGGAGAAGCTGTATGAGGAGAGGCTAAGGTCACTTGGTGTGTTCAGCCTGGAGAAGAGGAGACTGAGAGGAGATCTCATTGCAGTCTACAACTTCCTTGTGAGAGGAAGAAGAGGGACAGACACTGATCTCTTCTCTGTGGTGGCCAGTGACAGGACCTGAGGGAATGGCCTGAAGTTGTGTGAAGGGAGATTTAGGTGTGTCAGGGAAGGTTTAGGTTGGATATTAGAGAAAGGTTCTTCATCCAGAGGGTAGTTGGATGGTGGAACAAGCTTCCCAGAGAAGATGTCACAACACTAAGCCTGACAGAGTTCAAGATATGTTTGGACAATACTTTCCGTCACATGGTGTGACTCTTGGGGATGGTCCTGTACTGAGCTAAGGAGCTGGAATTCAAGGAACCTTGTTGGTGCCTTCCAATTCAGCATATTCTGTGAATCTGTGTGATTCAGTGTGGCAGCTTCTTGGTTAAGTCACATATGACTGTTTCTTTACCTGATCAAAGGGAGAATCTCATGTCAGAGAATGGCCACAAACTGGAAATATGTGGTTGGGAGGAGGTCCTTTGGTAATTATTAAAAAGTAGCACCAGTTGTTTCCTCTAAAAATAATGAAGAGGAAAACTAGTCACCATATGACAACTGCACTGGCGCTTAAGCAAAACGTGGTAAGCTCTGTGGTAAAATTTTAGCTCTGTATACTTCTAGAGATGATGTCCCACCACTAATAATCCCTTAAGTTTTGCATAAGTGTATTTGGTTTATATGCCCAGGTTTTTGTAGTGGTGAGGCTACAGGGGTGGCTTCTGTGAGAAGTTGCCAGAAGCTTTCCCTATATCCAGCAAAGCCAATACAAGCTGGCTCCAGGAGGGACTCGCCACTGGCCAAGGCTGAGCCAATCGGGAATGACAGTAACGCCTCTGTGATAACGTATTTAGGAAGGAAAAAAAAGTTATTTTGCAGATGAAAATTCCAACTAGTGAGAATGTGTGAACAACAATGTAGACACCAGGGTCAGTGGAGAAGGAGGGGGAGGAGGTGCTCCAGTCACTGGAACTGAGGTTCCCCTTTAGCCCATGGTGAAGCAGGTTGTTTTCCTGTGGTCCATGGAGGACCACAGAGGTGCAGAGATGCACCTGCAGCCCGTGGAGTAGCCCACATGGGAGGAGGTGGATGCCCAAAGGAGGCATCCCCGTGGGAGGCCCGTGGGAGGCCCAAGCTAGAGGAGGGTCTTCCCAGGGATCTGCTGACCTATAGAGAGAGAAACCCACGCTGAAACAGGTTTTCCTGGTAGGACTTGTGGCCCTGTGGGGGACCCACACTGGAGCAGCCTGTGTGTGAAGGACTGCAACCCGTGGAGAAGTGACCCTTGGGACAACAGTTTGTGAAGAACTGTTGCCAGTGGAATGAACTCACACTGGAGAAGTTCATGGAGGACTGTGTCTCATAGGAGGGACCCCACGCTGGATCAGGGGAAGAATCCTCTCTCTGAGCAGTGGCAGAAACAACAGGTGATGAACTGACCATAACCTCCATTCCCAATCTCCCTGTGCCAATGGGGAGAGGAGGTAGGACTTGGAAAGGAGGGAGGGGTGGGCGGAAGATGTTTGGTGTTTTTAAGATGCATTTTATGTCTCATTATCCTGCTCTGATTCCGTTAATAATAGATTTAATTAATATCCCCACTTTGAGTCTGTTTTGCCCATTACAGTAATTGGTGAGTGACGTCTTCCATTTGTGAGACACTGGATTATTATATTAATTATTGGCTCAGACCAACTCAAGTGTGTGTGGGGGTGGGGGTGGGGGATAGGTCGAATTTCACAGAGGTGAGGTAGTGCCCTATCCCATATCTCAGCCCTTTCAAGCATCCTGGGACAGCCCCGGAGAAGCTGTCGGTAACTGGACACTGGAAGCACGACCACACCACAGCCCTTGGAACCACTAACCCAGCCTTTGATTGGCTAATGTAGTGGGAGCTCAATCCCTCACCCCACCCCACAGTGGTCCATGGGCCAGAAGTCCAGTCTAGGATAGGTGACCACAGAGGGCCAAAGCAAACAAAAGCAGGCAGCGACATGTGCTCCCCATGTTGTTCAAACCCTACCACCTGAACACATGGAAACTGGGCTTGCACAGGACTCTCCAGTGATAGCTATCATTTTCTCTTTTTCTCTCTCTTTCTTTACTTCTTCTCATAATGTCCTTTCTTAATATTTTAGGTAACTTGAGACTTATTGGTAAACTTTAGGAAACAGGAGCACGTGGCAAAAATTTAAAGTGTAACATACAACCAAAATAAAATATTCCACAAACCATTGACTTAGCACATACTAACCCATACAATGCAAAATCCAACCCAGCCAAAGTACCTCCTGAGAAAATGTGTGCAGATTTTGTCTTGTGTGGTCCCTCTTAAGGTGTTTAAAGAACTGAAAGCTCTTCTAAAAATTTGGTGGGTGAAATTTTGTAGCCTTGTATATTTTTTAAAAGAAAATTCCTTTGGGAGTTTGTAGCTCGACTCTTGGGGTCTTACACTGGTCCTCATCTCAACTCATGAACTCCTTGTTATATTTCCTCTCCTCTGTCCAGTTGCAAAGGGGAGAGAAAGAGCAGTTTTAGTGGGTACCTGGTGACCAGCCAGGCTCTAATCTAACATGTTAAAAAGAAAGGAAGTCTGACTTTGGACATGGTGCTGCTTTTCTCTATGCACAGGAGAACTTATTGTAAAAGACTTAATTAGAGATGGTTCTACACAGAAACATTAGTCATGTGATGCTGTTTATCTGCCTAGCCATGACTAACTCATTAAAATCTGTTTTCTAGTGTTAAATTTTCCTTCCACCTTGAAAAAATGTGTATGATCCTACTGTGTTCTACTTCTTTCCTAGTCTTGCCACTGGGTGTAATAGAATCACATGGATTAGGTGCAATTAGAGGGTAACTCCGGGAAGATGAAATTTAATCAGGTTCACAAATTTAGAGATTCTCCTTTTTTAATATAAGTATAGAAGTAGATAAATAATCCTCACAATCAGTGAGTTTTTTTCATTAGTATGTACATTTAGAGGAAGGCAAAAGCATAATTTGGCTGCTGATACATCTCTAGTTATTACTATGTTTGCAATTCAATTACCCAAAGAGCCTCAAGTACCATTGATTATTCATGGGATTCTTGGGTTGGTCTGGCTACAAAACTACTCATTAATCCCTTGAGTGCCTCTGGGCAGTCAGTATGCATCTAGCATAGTAAATCTGCTGCAGCTGTAGAATATAACAGGCTTTGGATAGTGAAGTGGCTGGAACGATGGCAGGGTTAGGCTTGGAGTTAGGGTTAGGGTGATACCAGTGGCTGGTAGTCTCCAGCATAACTCAGGCTCCTCAGGGAAGTGGTCACAGCACATAGCCTCTAGAGTTCAAGAAGTGTTTAGATGATAGTCTCAGTCACATGGTGTGACTCTTGTGGATGGTTCTGTGCAGCGCTAAGGGTTGGACTCAATGATGCTTGTGGGTCCTTCCAACTCAACATATTTTGTGTTTCTGTAACAATACTGTTCAAAATGAAGTAGCTGTAGGCCTTCTGAAAACCAAGTGCCCAAGCGGTTAAGTTAGCCAAAACCAGGTGGCTCATTAGGCAGCTACACAAGTCTGTGTGACTTATGGAGAAAATGGAGAAAAAAATCCCTCTCTCATGGTTCACATTTCCAAGGGGTGATCAGCTTAATTTGACAACAGTTTGAAGGTATTTCACTTTTTAATGTATTTTTTTATTGCCTGATACTCATATACGTACACATGTCAGACCAGTACAAAGCCTGTGATGGCAGTGAATTAATGTCCAAATCAGATTAACCACAACACTCAGTGTAAAGTCTGAACTTGTCATTTACTGCCTCCAAATACAATCACACTGAAGTTGGTTAACATGAAAATGAAAATCTTGGTTTCTTGCTATTCTCTCCCAGTTTTGTTTTATTAGATGTTCATCCTAGAGAAGATTTTTATTGCTTCTCCCTACTTTATATACTTCTACATATTGTATTTTCCTGTGTGAGAAGCTGAGGTTTAATTTTTGCATTCTTTATTTATGTAAATGACAAGGCTCTTGCAGAGCAGTTCAGTCCAGGCTATGTAGTTCACTTAGTCCATTTTTCTGCAGAAAAATCCAGGAGACATATTGGTAGGTCGATAAGCCGATACTAAAGTAGGTTGGTAGAAATGTCTAGAGAAGCTTGCACAACTCTTAACTTCACAATGTTTGACTGAAGTTGTTGCTTTCTGTGTATTGCTTCTGAGTGGTTGTATTTACTAAAATCTCTTTCCTAGGTAAAGGGAATCATAAAAACAAAGCAAATAAACCCATTGCTTGACTCAGAATTTTTCACTGTGCCTATCTTTTTGCAGGTATGTTTTTGTGTGCACACATACATTTGTGTCCATCTACACACAGTGGTGTATTTCCACACTATATATATATTTAAATATATAGTGGGGAGAAAGACAGAAATGAAGAAGGAAGAAGGATATGAAGCTATGGCATTAAAGAACTTTTCTAATCTATATCTCAATGACATATGTCAGTGCTTGTACCTTTCTTTAGGTGGGATGCTGTTTTGGTTTAAGCCCAGCTGAAAATTAAACACCACACAGCTGCTCTGTCAATTCCTTTCTCTCCCCCACACCCCAGTGCAATGGAAGGGAAGAGAATCAAAAGTAAAACTTGAAATAAGAATAAAAATAGTGTAATAATTGAACACAAACTAAACATAGTAATAATAGTAAAAAATAATACTAATGATAATAAAAAGGGAAAGGAAAAGAACTCCAAACAAGTGATGCACAGTACAATTTCTTACCATCTGCTGACTGCTGCCAGACCCCATTCCTGAACCCAGATCAGCCCCCCTTCTGGGTATCTCCCTCATTTTGTACACTAACATTCTATGTTGTGGAATATCCCTTTGGCAGTTCAGGTCACCTGTCGCAGCTATGTTCCCTCCCACTTTTATTTTGTGTACCTCCTCACTGGCAGAACGAGACAATAAAAAAGAAGTCCTTGACTTAGGATAAACATGATTTAGCAAAAACCAACATCATTGTGTTATCAATATTATTCTCATTCTGAATCCAAAACACAGCACTATAACAGCTACTGAGAAGAAGTTAACTGAATTACATTTAGAGATACAACAGACTTTACTTCATCATGCTTAACTTAGTATGGGACCTCCTGAGTTCCCATACCATACAGGTATGGTTTTAATAGTGTGCGTCTGGCTAAACACCACAGTTCTGATATGAGCCAACATGACGTGTTAGAGATTTCTATAAACTAGTTGAGGATTTGACAGCATATCACAAGAGAAATAATTTTAAAGGGTTAGAATAGTGTTATCGGGACCATCAGGCAGGACCTGGTAGGTCAGTTAATCAGACAAAATGGCTGAACCAGCAGTGTCTGCTCCTTCTGCCTTTAGCCAGTTCTTCAATTCCCTCATCTTCTGAGCATTTTATTGCTGCTGTTCTGTTTAGACTATAGGAGCTGATTCATAGCAATTTGAACATCTCTGAGCACCAGGCTTATGAGGTATTTCAATTTCCTAGACTAGTTTTTACCTTTTGATTATGTAACATGACAATCTAGGAGTCAGTGCTTTGAAATATGGCTAAAAAGGTATTCTTAGAAGTATTCACCAACTTCTGGTGTAGATTTTTGTTCTCCTTTTTCTGCGTCTGTGTGTGGTTTTGTTTCATTTTGTTGAGGTTTTTTGTTTGGTTTGGTTTGTTTTTAATTTTGAAGAGCTGAATTTCAGTAGCTGTTGGACTTTATTCCCTTGTAGGGAACTTAAATTTTAAAATATCAGGCAATTGTGGTCAAGTGCACTGTTTCATGTAGTATTTCTCCAACTGGATGTGGAAAATGCAGTAGTGTGTTAAAAATAATCAGTATGATTAAATAGTAAAAAAGGGCTAGTAGATGTAGCTGAGTGTACATCACTGTACTATAAATGGTCATTTTAAAGGGAGTTTAGGAGGACAGAAGTATGTCCTTCAGCTGGTGTGAATAATGGGCAATGTGGCTTTGTTGCTGAAAAGCTTGCTTTATTTTTAGCTCTACTCTTCCATCGTGGTGATTTTTTTGCCTCAGGATAGCCTCAAAATGATTTTAAGTGAGTTCACTAGTCTCACTTGCAAGTTACTGCTATAGGCTAGACTGGAAATAAAGTATCATTTCATTCTTCCATTTTACCTCCTTTCAATTGCTTAGAAAGGCAGCTCTTGCTTCCTGTTAAGACTTAACTGGAGTCATAACAGCACTGTGCAGCTAGTGCGTGTTTAATAATGTTTAGTAGGTCTGTGAATGTGGAAAAGAGTATTCTGTACAGTGAAGATGGCATATAGTTATGTTTTTCAACCTAATCATTGTCTTCTTTGAGGGTCAAGGTGCAGAAGCGTTCCACTTTTTTAAGTTCATGGTTTGCATCCAGCCCTTGAAGGATATGAAGTACTGATATCATATATTTGTGAGCAAAAACGTGAATACTGGACCATCTCCTCCTGTCTTCTTGTTTGGAAGCGCATATCTCACAAGGCAAAAAACCTTGTCACTCACTCAGGCAAAATTGCATTGTCACTAGAAAACAGATGTGAAGAGAACAGCTAAAGAAAGGAAACTTTGATTTTTCTCATGTGTTACTGCCAGCAAAATGTGTTTGAGAGCTTTCCTTTGGCTACAATTAAAAGAATAAAAAAAAAACTAATAGTGCTCGGGTCTAATTTTTGAAACATCATTCATAAAATTAAACAGCACAGTTGCAATCCCCTCCGTGGTGTGTCATATTATGCAGTGTTATCTAGTGTCTGCGCTGAGGTCATCAGCTTTGCTTGAATTGTGATGTCAGCCCTTTGGTCTGGAAGTCAAATACTGACATTCTATCCTTCCTTTTTTCATCTTTTTTTTTTTTTTTGAAACCTATCAAATAATTAGAAAATGCAAAAAAAAAATAATCTGTTGAATAGCTGCAAGTCCAGATAACAAACACACAGTCAAATAGCTGTAGCAACCAAGGGAAGTCACCCTTCAGGGTGACTTATGGGGCCAGAGATACTGAGTTGTGTTAAAGCTGACCTAGGAATGGGTTTCTGTAACTCAGGGTGCCGCTCTGGAGTTTCCTCTTCCAGACTATTTCCAGGAGTAGGGGTCAACATCTACTACACAGAGAATTATGAGATACCAGGTATATCTCCTGAGATGCTGTTGGCAAAGCTTTCTTTCTCACATAAAAATAAACTATTACTGCATTAAATTCAGGAGTAATTGATGTAGGAGAGGTTAGAAAATGACTGGCAAATTGTAGGCCCCATAAAGTGCTGTGACTTGACATTTGTGTAGGTGAATGTAGAAACTGATATGATAGCTTGTTTTTTTATTTCAATATAAATAGTAGAGGCAGCTAGTGTTATTGTACAGATTTGATTGGTGTGGTGCAAAAGATAAGGTCATCCCTGTCAGTGTGGGGACAGACACTCAGACAGCAAAGTGCTGAGTGCTAGAGGTGTAACAAAGCACTGCTGTGATAATCCATGCAACTTGTCATTGCCTGAAATTGTTTTGGGGTATACTGAAATAATGTACGGAGATTGCATGGGAAAAATAGATTTCATACACAGCACAGCCCACCTGCTCCTAACACCTCTTCAAGATGAAAAATGGTTTATATCTGTACCTGAGCCCAAATCTAAGGACTAAACAGTAGTAGAACTGAGTTCAAGAGCATTTTTACCCTGATACCTGAAAGTCCGTCACCTTGAAAGCAACTGAGCAGCACAACCTACTGCTGCTTCCATCCATGCTGCTGTCTGGAGATGTGTGGCAAAATCTGTCTCTCCCTGGGGTTTCAGTGATATGGGGCAACCTGATGCATTTCTGAGAAGTCGGCTCATTTTGACACAGGATTCAGTGGAGCAGAGAAGATTAACTTTCTGAAAATGGAAAAGACAGACAGGTAGAAGAGGAGGAACTGCTTATCAAATATGCACATTTCAGATGGAACTTCACACTCTGTGAAAAGATTTTAGATTGCTGTAAGCTCTCTGAAGTGCTCCTGACAATGTGTTATCAGGTCATGTTTGTATGGCGGTGGCAACCCATACAGGAAACGCTAAGTCACCCGACTTCTAAGATGGAATAAATCAAGTGAACAGTACAGATCCTGAAAACTAGTTTCACCTTCATAAGGTCTGATTATCTGTACATCAGACATGAGGTTTGTCAACCCCATTTCAGTCTGACCAGGTTCAGTGCCACTTTGAGAATTTCAATGAACCAATATTGTAATACGTATGAAAGATGGCACTGAGATGATTTCATGAAAAGCCAAGTCCCTGTGAAATATGAACTGTTACTGAAGGCTTCACCTTGCACTTAGCTCACATAAAATGCCCATTTAAAAGGCCTTTGTCTTGTTAATCTTTACAAGTTTGTGTAAGACTTTCCATTATCCTTAAGCAATGTTAGAACTGCAAATGCGGGGCTGACACCAACAGTTCAGATTTTTTATGACTCCAAGGTAACAAGACCATTCTAAACACAGAGATTAATATTCCCAAGACTCTTCTTACTGTCACACAGTTATTACCTCATTGTCATCGAGTGCATTCAGGAAACACGAGAAGACCTCAAGGAGAGTTGACTCTCCTGCCCCTGCAGTGAACAGTGAAATAATTTTCACAGAATCACAGAATGGCTAAGGTTGTAGGGACTACTGGAGGTCATCTAGTCTGGCTTTCCTGCTCAAGCAGGGTATCTTAGAGCACATCACTCAGGGTTGTGTCCAGACAGCTTTTGAATATCTCTATAGCATTTCCAGCTGTGGAATAACTGAAAACAGACATACTATGCCACTTATTTTCAGTCAAAATTTCTCTCTCAGTTTTGCTTAAAAGCTGAGAAAAGAGTCAGGAATTGAATTAGAGGGTTGTTAACTCTTGTTATTGTTTACCTTGGCTGAACATCAGGTATTCACCGGGCCTGCGCCCAACCTCCCTCTGGAGGGAAAGGGGAAGAGGAAACTATGAAAACTGAAACTGCCAAGAAAAACGGCTTTATATGTACACAGAGTGAAAAAAATTATAAAACTATACACACAGAGAGGAACTAACAACAAAGATTACTTCCCCACAACGAATGTTCTTCTCCCCCTAAGAAGCAGCCCGTCCACCACTGTGCAGCTACCTGGAAGAGAGGAAAACCCTTACTTCCTTTCTGTCTTTCGTAACTGAGCTGACGTAACATAGTATGGAATATCTTACTGGTAAAATATACATCAGGTGATCTATGCTAGTTCTGTTTCCCTCTCAGAGAGGGTAACAAACCCATTACAACTCTTCAGTTAATTTTGTGCTCTCTCCTAGTAAAACACATATTTTCTGGATAAAATTGTGTAGCACTACCTTTTTTTTGAAGGCTGCTATCTCAAAGGAGTTTGAGAAATAGCCTCAGTCCGTGCAATGGCCTCTGGGGACAGCACCAGATTAACTCTGGATATACACCTCCAAGCTTTGAGAAGGCTGTAACGTGTGAGTTTTAAGCTCTTAGATAAACACTTAACATGATTTTATTTAGTGAAATAATCTTTCTGATCATTCTGGTATTTCAATTGTCATTTCAAATGTATGGTTATTCTTGAGCTCATTTTCACAACAATTGCTATAGTGTCTTTATCTACTATAGCAGCCATTAGGTAGAATTTGGTACATCTTTCTGTTTTAGGATACTAAACTTAATTTCAGTGCCCATCCTATTGTGTCACAGTTATTCTTCCGGTGAAAAGGAAATGTCAGCCTCCTATGGATGTGATGGACAACTTAACTGTTACTTCTGCATTCCACTCTCCCATATGAATGCAAAGGTTTATAAGCTCCTTCCCTTTCTTCTGCTGTTTGAAAAATAAGGACCTACAAAAAGAGGGAAGAGGTAATTTAAAATACTTGAGAGGTTTGGACATATAAAAAGGAACAGACATTTTAAAATATCTTTATGTACTCTTTAATACCTATTTGTGAAAAGGAGGGTTTAATTTTAAAGTCAATTTTTCCTAATTCACTTCTAGGTTTTAATTTTTTTTAATTTTTTTTCTTTTTTTTTAGTTGCAAAAAAAAGTTACTGTTCAGGGGTACAAATCTTTAAAGACATGTTCATTCATGTTCTGCAGCATGCCAGGCATTGTGATTTATCAGCATAACCAACTTCTTAATTTTTGATGATTAAAGAAGTATTTTCAGTTGAATATTGTTTAGACAATTCTTTTACCATTTTTTTTTGGTAAAAGGTGTGTTTGAAGCCTGATTTAGGCACCACACTTCTTATATGTGATACAAAAATAAAGCAATTTTGAGACAAGGCATTATATCAACATGTATATATCTTTTCAGTATTGCAGTGAATGATGATTCAAATATCCTTTTTGTCTTGTTCTCATGTATCATTTGCATGCTGAAAAGGTTGTCTTAGATTGAAAGTTCAAATAGCTACATGGAATTTTGTGTCCAAGAAGGCTTTCACTTTGAAATAATGTTTTTGCATTCTTTATTCCTTATTCCCTGTGTTTTTGCAATAAAAATGAAAATAGATTTTGCATTTTAGTGTAAACGTAAAATGACCCTGAGAGGTGAAGATAATTTGAATAGTTCCTTTCCAACTATGTTTTCCTGTGTGTGAGGCTAACAGTCACTGGGATGACATTGTACAGTGCCTAACAGAATATATACAAATTAAAAAAAACCCAACAAGATGAAATCCAAAAAAACCTACAAAAGATAAAACAACCCTCTTAAGCCCCACTCCCCCAAAACCACCCCCAACCCTCAAACCAAACCATAACAAAAAAAACCCCAAATGCCACAAACAATCAAACAAACCCAATAACCAAGTAAACAAAAAACCAAAGAATGAAAAGGATTAGTCTGTGGGAGGACAGGAACATCTTTTTGCATCTTGGAATTACAGCTCAAGTTAATGTTAGCTAGCAGCATTATAATTAAGGCTGAGTGATGAATTTGTTGTGTTGATTGCAGGAAGTCTGCATGCCAGTTGTGTTTGATGCAGCTGCACCTTGCATTTAAAATTTATATTTGTCCTGGTGCTCCTGACAGAAAAAAATGCATTAAAATTTCTTTATTTTTGCCTTATATCATATGACTCCTAATGTAAGGTTTATAGAGGACTTTTATCCATCAAGAAGTGCTTTGAATCAACTGTGAATTTCTAAGGAGGAATTACACACATGATGTTATAATTTTTCCTTAAAGTACCAAATATGAATTTTTTATTTCAATAACAGCCATAAATAGGAAGTTTAAAGATTACTTCCATTTTTATTAGTAATTTTCATCTTTACTTTACTTTAAAGCCTCTTGTGTAGTGTAACAAAATAAAATTAGCCCCAGTGCCCAAATTACCCCTGAAGAATATACTCTGTAAGTAGGAAAAATACAACAGAGCTTGAATGATCTAAAAAAAAAAAAAAATCGACTGTGGAAAATTAATTGTTAACATTTTGAGTGACATTAGGGAATAGAACTGGTTTTGGGAATTCTTTTCTCCTCTTCTCAGACTTACTCTTTCCTGACACCTTTCCTTACTTTTATCCCTGTTTTTTTACCCTAGTGTCCATTTGAGCAACCTTATTTCCCATTAAGTGGAAGAATGGATTTTCATTTACTTGTTTCTTCTTAAGAAATTCAAACACTGTAGATCATATTGGCAATTACTCAAGTAAAATTACTGCGTTACATGACTCACAGAATCACAGAATGACTTGCTTAGAAGGAACCTTAGTCTAACCCCACTGCTGTCGTCAAGGACATCTTTCACTGGATCAGGTTGCTCAAAGCTTTCTCCAACCTGACTGAACACTTTCAATGTTAAGGCTTCCGCAACTTCCCTCAGCAAACTGTTTTAATGTCTAACCACCCTCTTCCTCGTAACCTGTCTAGATCTATCAATACCCTTTCTCCTATCCATAGGACCTGGTACTGCACCACTCATCTTGGTGTCTTCTGTAAACTTGCTGAGGGTACAGTCAATCCCATTCACTATGGCATTTAAGACCTGAAATAGTATTGAACCCTTGAGGAAAACTACTTGGTTTTGGTTTCCACCTGGGCTTTGAGCCACTGATTGCAATTCTTTGGACATGGCCATCTAGACAATTTTTTATCCATCTAACAGTCAATCCAAAATCTGCCACAGACCTCTTCTGCTCACAGTATCGAAAGCCTTGGTGAGGTCGACAAAGGTTACATAGAGACCTTTGTTCTGTTCCCTACACTTCTCTTGCAGTTGTCTGAGGACAAATACCATGTCTGTGGTGCTCCTGTTGGCTCTGAAACCGCACTGACTTTCAGGAAGAATTCCTTCTGCTATAGCGGGTATTAGTCTGTTCAAGAGTATTCTTGCCAGGATTTTGCCAGCAATGGAGAGCAGAGTAATACCACGGTAATTTGAGCAGTCTGATTTATTTCCTTTCTTCTTATACAAAGTGATGATGACTGCATCTCGAAGGTCTGATGGGAGTTCACCTAGTTCCCAACAGTGCACCACAAACTCGTGAAATTTGGTATGGAGTGCAAGGCCCCCATGTTTCCAGACTTCGGGTGGAATTCCATCAACCCCAGCTGCCTTGCCGATTTTCACCTGCTGTATGGCCTTGAGAGTTTCTCCTAAAGTGGGGGCAATATCCAATTCGTACTTTACCGGTTGTTGTGTGATGGACTGAATTGCTGAGTCTTGGACTACATGATTGGTACTGAAAAGAGTCTGAAAGTGTTCAGACCATCGATTCAGAATGAAGGTTTTATCTGTCAGAAGCGTTTGCCTATCTGCGCTGAGTAGAGGGCTTTGTACCTGGTATGTTTAGGTTGTACCCCCAAGTTCCTCAAAATGATCATCTCACTCCACGAAGATCAGCACGGCCAAGTCATTATGGCAACACACTTTCTAAGCCCTTTCTAATAAAGAATGGTGTGAAACAAGGCCGTGTTCTGGCTCCTACCCTATTCACAGTCTTTTTCAGCATGATGCACCAAAGGGCCATGGCAGACCTCGAGGATCAGGACGGTATCTACATTTGATACCGTACTGATGGAAGCCTATTCAACCTAAGGTGACTGAAGGCCCACACCAAGACCTTAAACCATCTTGTCCGGGAACTGCTTTATGCTGATGACGCCGCCCTTGTTGCCCACACAGAAGCAGCTCTGCAGTGTTTAACATCCTGCTTTGCAGACGCTGTTGAGCTCTTTGAGCTGGAAGTCAGTCTAAAGAAGACAGAAGTTCTCCATCATCTGCACCTCAGGAAGTCCCCCTCCATCCCCACATCACCATTGGCCAATCAGTGCTCAGATCAGTCCAGCAGTTTAATTACCTAGGTAGCCTCATCTCCTCGGATGGTAAGATTGACGGAGAGATAGACAACAGGTTAGCAAAGGCATATAGTGCTTTCGGAAAGCTTCATAAAAGAGTTTGGAGAAATAAACACCTGAAGAAAAGTACAAAGATCAGTGTTTACAGAGCCATAGTGCTGTCTACTCTCTTATATGGATCTGAATCATGGGTCATCTACCGCCACCACCTGCGTCTCCTAGAACGCTTCCATCAACGCTGTCTCCGTTCAACCCTAAACATCCACTGGTCAGATTATGTGACCAATACATCTGTTCTAGAACAAGTAGCAGTCATAAGTATTGAGGCCATGTTGATGAGAACACAGCTGCGCTGGGCAGGGTACGTTTCCAGGATGAAGGACCACCGCCTCCCTAAGATCCTGCTTTATGGTGAACTTGCCACCAGCTACCACATGAGAGGAGCCCCGAAGAAGAGATACAAGGACTCCCTGAAACATCTCAGCCTTGGCCATATTGACCAACATAACTGGTCTACTCTGGCCTCCAATCGGGAGGCCTGGAGACACACCATCTATAACGCTGCTGATGCTTTTGTGAAAGTATGCAAGATCACTCTCGAGGAGAAAAGGCAATGCAGAAAGAATCGTGCTTCACAGAATACCATCTAAGGAGTCTTTCTGCTGTGCCTTCTATAACCGGACATGCCTGTCTCGTATTGGCCTTTTCAGCCACCAACGCACTTGCAACAAGGGTGGGTAGAGCCCTTCCCAGCCATGATGATGATTCAACAGTCAATCCATTAAACCCATATTTCTGCAGTTTAGAAGTACGAATATTGTGAGGACTATGAATGAATCAAGAACATAAATAAACCGGACCCTCTACATTTTAGTAGATCAAGCATTTATTACAGTATCCCCACTACAAGTTTCCAATCATCTTTTTGCTTAATTGATTTTGAAGTATTGAGTCAGTTACAGTGACGTCCCTACTCTTGTAATGGTAGAAGGTTAATATCCAGAAATAAAAATTCAACATGAAATTTGGTGAAATAAAGTAAGATAAACTCATCACCTTGTAATCTTGCATACAGGCTCCACTCAGGGGTTAAATTCTAGACTATGTTTGTTGTTGGAAAATGTGATTGTATGTTGTTGGTTATTCAAATTCTGTAAAACTCATAGGTACAAGTATGTGAACCCCACTTGGAAAACTGTCATATAAAATTAGTTGGAAGTATTTGGGTAAGCAAGGACAGTGTGTTTTGACTTTTAAGATTTAAACTTTTAGTCTAGTGTGTTGAGTGCAGCTCACTCGTGCTTCTTGAACCATGTGGTGTTTCACGATCTGGAGTGGTTTGTAACTACATGCGACTTTTTACTTTTCCAGCTCACTTTCCATTTCATTGACTAGTACTAAATGAATCTGTCTTCTTGCCGTGTCAATGTCTTAATAGAAGACTGCTTCCCTAACACTAGTAGTATAGTGCAGGGAACTAAACTTTCATGTTATATTTGGTTGCCTTCTTTTTTTTTTCCAAACACAGAATATAATTTGTTTAAACTTTTTCTGTTCTTAACAACTTCCAAAATCTTATTTCTGTTTAAGAAAAAAAAATATTTTTAACTCTCAGGAGACTACAAGTATAAGATATTTTTTCCAAAATAAACCATTGTCTTTTTCTCATTAGTTTCTCTTGGCTTCCACCATGAAATAGTCTTGCTGGTCTAACTGCCTGTCAATCTGACTGGTTTTTGTGTGTGTATGGGGCCAAACTAATCTATGGTTTAACTTCATAAACTTCAAAGGAGTTCTACTAGGCATGAATTTGATGCATAACATCTTCTCTTTCCAAGGCACTGCATTTTTCTACTCAACAGAAAAAGTGTTCATAAAGGAATAAGTATGTGTTTCCTGTGTTAATATAGACATATTATGTCACTTCCAACAAAAGAGAAGATACTGATTTCCAAGTACAGAATCAAAGAGCATTTTTCATTCTGTGTCAACTTAGCATTTATACAGTGTTTTTGTGACAGAAGGTCTAGTTATGATGAATTAAGTTGCTTAATTTCGAGGTAATAACAGAATGAGTGAAAAGAGGTATTACTGTAAAACAATGGAAATTACACAGCATCTTGTACTAACTTCAGTAGTTTGTAGTAGTTAAACTTCCTTTATTATCTGGAATATAAAATTGAAATTCTGGTGAGGCTGATTAAATACACTGAAGTTTCTCAAAATAAAATAATGTGTAAGGAGGTCCCTTCTATTGCAATGGGATATAAGGATTTGGATTTCCCAAAAATAAGGAACAGATGCACAAAAAGTTGATGGAGAAAGGCAGAAGGCACTGAAAAATTCCTGGAAAAGAAATCACTGCAGTTAGGAAATGTTGGAAACAGCAGACTCTTGTGATCTTAATTGAACAATTTGACAGCCTTTGAGGAAAAAAGTGATCACAACTTGTTGAGCTGAAGTGAATAGTTTTCTTTGCTAGAAGAAAAAAAAGTTGTAAAGAAGACAGGTAAGATTGAATGGGAAGTGTGTCTATTAAGAGCTTGTATGCAGGCTGGGGGACAGAATATGCACATTTTAAAAACCTGAAAAATTCTCCCCTCAAAACAGTCAAGCATATGTCCACAATATGTTTTGGACCCAGTTATCTATCTGGAATGACACTGAGTTATTATAAAATTGTGCTTGTAACTTCTGGATTGATTCAAGGGAATGAATTCTTCATCCATCCTGTCCAAAGACAGATGAAACTTTTCTCTTTTATCTAATGTAAATTCTCTGTCAAATATTATCATTCCTCTGACTCTTTAACGTTTAGCTGATTTACCTCATTGAAAAGGAAACTTGAGAGTGTCAAGCTGTTTCTAACAGAAGAAACCTGCTGGGTGGGAAGGAACAGTGTAAAGCAAAGTTACATTTTAAGTGAGCCAAAATAAGTATATCTGTGTTTCTCTAGTGAGGAAAGAGAACAGTTAAATAATCCCTTTGATGTTTTTCACTCAGTTTAGCATCTTTTCTGATTTTTTCCAGAAGAGAACAGTTTTTTCTTGGATAAAAGTTGCCAAGAAGTCAGTTGCTAAATTAAAGTGGCTACACCAGGTTCTGCCCTAAGAATACAGTCTACAATGTGCTGCCTCACTAGGGAGGAACTGCAAAGAAGAAATTGCAGCCCAGTGACCCATCAGTCTTCCCTTTCACTGGTAACAAGGGTGCGTGACGGGGAGCCAAGGAAGTAATATTGTGCTTTCTGAT
Organism: Lepidothrix coronata; assembly: GCF_001604755.1. Lineage (NCBI taxonomy): Eukaryota > Metazoa > Chordata > Aves > Passeriformes > Pipridae > Lepidothrix > Lepidothrix coronata. The sequence goes on along the minus strand of NW_016690194.1, from coordinate 3,983,425 downwards.
GCCATGTGTGCTTCTCTCCTAGGGAAAAGGAAACAGAAGTTTCAGGTTGTTCCCCAGCAGGTTGGTCCCCAGCAAAATCACATTTTATGAGTTTACAGAGGAGTACGCACAGACTCCTTCTCACTATTTACAGCAGGCATCACAGTCTCTCTCTCCATGTCAAAAGGAAAGAAGCTTTAATTTACAAGGGAGTACAAGAGGTCAAATATCTTTCACATTATGCATAGTCCCCTTCTCCTGTTTTTCAGGGAGCTGTGACGACTGGACTATTTTGCTGACTCCAAATTCTGAATTGTTTATTGAGGGAAAATATAATTTATGGATAACCAGACCCATCTCTATATAGCCAACTTGCGTTGTTACAACCAGAGCTATCAGAGTTGGGTTTACAGCTCACCCAATACTACCTTGAATTTAGTCTGATCTCATATTCATTGTGTTTATAGCTATACTGCACTTGATATGTTTGAAACATGAAGGGATATGAGGCATTTTATGTATCAATTATTGCTTCTTATATTTTTTACTGGCAAAGTATTAGCATTAATAAACTACTTATGAAGAGAAAGCATTAGGTTTGGTTGTTATGTATTCAAAGATAACACTAGAGATTTTATTTGCATGCTTGATTTGCTTTCTATACTTCTAAAACTTTAGTTTCCTGCCCATCATTTTCAGAAGAGATTTGTGACTTTATACACTTGCTGGTGTTTTTGCCATGTCTGTGCATTCCTGTACACCTTGCAAGACTGTAAATGTAATCCAATACCAGGCTGTCAGAGGAAGCCATGGATGTGGGATATTGCAAATCAGAGGTGTGGTAGGAGAGATGAGTGTGTGCAGCAGATAACTGTACTGGATTAGCTAGATTTAAATGATGTTGGAAGAATTTGTCAGGTGAAAATAAAAATTGTCAGTTCAGTTTAATTTCATGGTGAATCAAACAAGGAAATTAGATTCTGCTACTCTGTTGGTTTGACATCTACAGCAAGTGACAATTAGAGATGATGAGAGAACTTACATTTATTCCAAAACTCCTAATTTTTTTTTTTTTCTGGTGGGCATGTAACTTTTATTTACCTTTGCTGTGTAGAAAGATAAGTTATTATTATTTGATTGACAATTTGTATATTTCAGGAATTCATTATTTTATTAAGAACTTTTTGGTAGAGTACTGCTGTTAGAGATAACTTGGCAATTTCTGAAGTCTGCATTCCATTGAAATAACTTCTTTGGATGAGACACATCAGCCACAAGCACTCTACACAGAATAAAAGTGGTAACACCTCAAACAAGAAAATATTACAGTTTAATGAGGTAAAGATGAAGGGAATAGGGAAGAAATTCCTTTTGCTGTACTTGGTCATTCAGTTCAGTCTTGATTTTCTTTATTACCCTTGAAAGACAAGATTAAATAACAAATCAAAACACAAACACATCCTTTAAAAGAACTCTCAAAGTCCAAATTCTGATTAAGTGAACTTCATAGTTAAATTAGGGTTCAAAGAGCATGAAAAATCAAGCAGAACTGAGGCATGAAATGATTGTATATGAGGTTGTATTCACTTCCCAGCCTAAGCAGTGGAGTTTGTGCCTAGGAAGCACGAACAATTTAGATTTAGAAGCAATACAGAAATAGCATGAGGAAATTATTTCCCACCTTATTTTGCTACTTCAGATGAAAATGCATCGTTGTCTAGCAACTGCAAGGAAGTCATCAAACAAACATAGAAAAGTGAATAAAAAAAATCATTATCACATATTCTAAGGAAAAACACATCCCAGATCCTGCAGTAACTTGCCTTACATTGTAATTAGTATGCTGTGAAGAAAAGATATGGATTCTTGCTGCAGTTCTCCATTTGATAAGATAAGAAAATATTTCTTTTATTTCATCCTTTGTTTTGTCTATAGCTCTTTTAAGATCTTGAGAAATAAAGCGACTCTACCTACCACTAATTGGGAATCAAAAAGTATCGGCCCAAGTAGCCTAGGAGCTTTGCTTTGGCTGCCATTGTGTTCTGGTTTTCAGAACACAGTCTCAAATTGCCAGTTTTTATATATAGTTAGTTTTAACTTGTTATATACTGTTGCCCAAATACTCATGTGGCCTTGCTGTGCTCTGTGATCCTTTCATAGTTCATTTGTTTCTGAAGGAGACATGTATGAGTCTTCTGATATGGACTGTCTCCTGCTGCCTTCATTCTCATTCTCAAATGCCAACTCCTTAATAGGAAGGCTCATGACAATTCTTAAACTGGCAGTTGTCTCTCATGTCCTGCATAACTGATATCTGTAAGGAAACTGTCCAGGATAAACATCCTTGGATGATGTGTTGAGTTTTTTTCCTTAAGGATTTCCTTTAAAAATGTCTTGAAAGTGGAGTTGGAATTTGAAGATACAACACTGAAAAAAATTATTTATTTCACTGCATTATAATATTTCATACTCTGAAATATACCTGAGGATATCTCTGAAGGATACCTGCAGAGAAGGTGGAGAGGGACTCTTCATCAGTAACTGTAGTAATAGGACAAGGAGTAATGGGTACAAACTAAAAGTGGAGAAATTTAGGTCAGATATTATAAAGAAATTCTTTACTGTGTGGTTTGCCCAGGGACGTTGTGGATGCCCCAACCCTGGCAATGTTCAAAGCCAGGTTGGATAAGGTTTTGAGCAACTTGTTCTAGTGGGAGATGTCCCTGCATATGTCAGATGGGTTTGGGATGAGATGGTCTTTAAGGTCCCTTTCAACCCCTTAACATTCTATGATTCTGTAAAGCTCCCTAGAAGGTCCAACAAAAAACCACTGGCTTCTTTTTCACATCCACTGAGGTACAATTTGCATCCTCTGTGTGGAATGTTACTGATTTTTTCCAGCTGTTCACTATGGCATATCCTAGTGTTTGTGTTAGCAAAGCAATTGATACACATTTTGGTTGATTTCTTGGTTAGTGGTTTTGTTTGTTTGTTTGTTTGTTTGTTTGTTTGGGGTTTTTTTGGGTTTTGTTGCAGTCTGAAATTTAGATACCAACAGATAAGGAACTACTAAGATTAAACAGGAAACCTTGGGCCACAGGGGCTGGGAAAAACGAACCATCCAGAAGACCAACCAAGATCCATTGACATTCATTTCATGTGGATTGTCCTGATCTCCCTCAGCAGGATGTAGAAAGAATTTGCATGATGCTATCAGTTATCCCATTGTTTTCTCTCTCCCTGTGCAAATCCTTATTTTGGGGAAAAGCTGACCACCCTTCCCTAATGTAATCTTGCTTATGGGAAATATAAAATCCTTTTTCCCCAAAATGTAAATAATGAATCCGAGAAATGTAAATCCATTTTTCCCCTTATGTCACCCCTGTTCCTGGAAATGTTAATAGATTGTGGAATCTCCTGTTTGGAATAACCTTGCCTCCTCATTAGCATAGAAGCCCCTGAGACCCTTAAATAGCACTCGCGTATTCAATAACACATTCCAGTTTTTGCCCCCATACCTGGGTTCAAGATAGCATTATTAGACCCTTACAGGGTTTTGGTTTTTGTTTTGGTTTTTTGGTTTTGGTCTTGGTTTTGGGTTTGGGTTTGTTTTTTTTTTTTAGTTTTTCAGCATCTTTTGAGAAACTTGGGGTTTAGAAAACAGACAGGACAAGATTCAAATAAAATTTGGGAAAAAATTGTTATATCATCAAAAAAGACTTGCTTCAGTGGTTTTTGTTTGTGTGGAGTGCTTCATTTTGCACTGCATATGGTTTGACTGGAAAAAGCACAGGCAAAGACAATAGGAAAAGTATGAAGCATATCTTCACCGTGAGGCAGTGAGCCCATCAGTGTTGTTGCAGATGAGCTTATGTATGAACTGTCATTGAGATCTTTCAGAGCTGGGGACCTGTTTGCAAAAATGTGGCTTCTTTGTTGAAACTAGTCTCATTCATAATACCTAATTAAACTAAACTAAGATACTACAGTAAAAATTCAGCTAGTTCACTGCACTTTTTTAAATATGTTTTTTTAATTTTTTATTGGAAAATAAATGATTTTAAAAATAAACTCCCTTCTCCAACAGGAGATTAGCAAAGTTGGTCTTGGAAATAAAACATGGTTATTCTGAAGATTTCTGAAGAAATAGAGTTTATGAAAATATTGTTAGCTTTTTACATCTAAAATCAAGTAAGCCACTCTAATCTTTACCCAGAAACCAGTTTTGTAGTGTTGTTTGTTTGCTTATAGAAAGAAAAACTTTTAAAAAGTTATAGAAATAGAAAACTTTAGAAATCTTTTATAGAAAACTTTTATAGAAAACTTTTAAAATCACATACGAACTTCTGAAATCCTCAAGGAACTTTGTGGTTTCTGACCAATGCCAGGGCCCAAAGCAGAAGTAATAAATTCCTTACAAGAAGGTGGGTTTTTTCCTTCGTAATTAAGATTCACATAAAAACAGAGCACACTGAATTTCAAAATTAATTAAAAATAAACTTTAGCTTATTAGTTCAGACTAAAAAAGTGATTTTGAAGCTAATCCCCCAGTTGCTGCTAAACAATCTAGTTTTCTTTCAGGGGAAAGTTAAACCAATAGCTCAGCTCTGTGTGCTCACCAAATCTTCTCCAGCTGGTAACGCGGATGCAAAGCCCAAGCTATCACATCTTCCTCAGACAGCCTCTACCTGCATGCTTTATGGGGTCATTCAGTCCAAAGTAACAGACTAAATTTTTCTTTCCTATTGGCATATGTGCAACAGGTTAGGTGACATTTGTAGAAACACTTGCTTTTCCCTTTTGACTAAATGCTGGAATAAATGGGCTCAATATCTATTAATCTCTTGAGCTTGTACAACTGGTTTAAATGAGTGACAGAATTTCAGGGCTAGGTATCTCTAATAATCTTCTCATATCTTAGCATACCAAATACCCTATGGTCGTGAAGCTTAGAGAGACTTGCAAACACTCATTCTAAGGCACTTCTTATACTCAAAATTCAATTTCTTCAATTAAAAAACCCACACTAAACCTTATTTGCCACTTAAAAATTAAAGTAGAATATTGATAAACAACTTGACAGAAGAATACATTAGAGCAAACAGTTTTTCAGAAGTATAGAATCTCCACTTTCTTATGTCTTTTATTTCACTGGGAAGGCTAATTGATGTTCAATTATACTAGTTAAATCATCTAAACAGGGTAAATACTTAGAGATGGGATGACTTTTTTCTCTAAAACAAGCAACCTCCCTTCCATCCCCAAATCCAACTCCATTAGGAGAGCTCACTTCCATTAAATATGCTGTTTGAATTGTGCACAAATGTGACTCACTGTACACTTGCATTTACTCTTAGCATTAAAGGAGGCTTAGTTAAATGCTTCTGAGAGAAAATTTTCTGTACATGTCACCATGTTCTTGAGAGATGTATTCAAAATATTAATTTGAAAAATAATAGACTAGAAAGATATGAAATTTAATCTAGTCTGATTGATAAAATACTGGAGCTATTCTCTGATTTCTTGGGCATCGTTATTTAAATATATATTTTTGGTGAAGTTAAAGAGAAGAGGATTTGGCCCATTTTTTATACTTAAATATAAATGTCTGCTTCAATAATTTTGCTAAAATGAATTCTTACATGTTTATATCAGAATACAACTGTCACTACTCAGTATTCAGGCACAATTGGAAATATCACTGCAATACATCACAGAATACATAAAGCAATATTCCAAAATATTAATTATCAATTTGAAAACTATCTATCTGAGCTATAACATAATGCTATGGTTCATTCATATACACTCTCCTCAGAGTATTAATGGCTACATGCAGATATTTCAAACAACTTCATAAACATAGGAGCACAGATTGTTAAGCAGTGATTGATTTCTTCAAGAGCATGTAATGTCCCATAATTCTTTAATGGCGTCAAAGTGATGTATAGCATGAGCACATTCATGGGCTGGTTCAGCAAAATGCCCATGGGAAGTATCAGGGTTGTATCTCTTTGGTGAGCTCTGCAGGGATTTAAATCACTTTGAGAAACAAGCTATGGACAAGAGACTTGCGTATGAGAATGCTTTGGTAGAAAGAGAATAGTTATTTTATCTTAAAGGTATAAGAGTTGTTTTTGTAATACTCACATGGAACAACACAACTGCACTCCATAGAAGTTGTGATGTTCATTAGTTCACCTCACAAAATAATTTCACACAGATCCATCCAGACAGAGATAGCAAGCAGATTGAAAGAATAGGTTATTGCTAGAGAAGGAAGGGAGACTTTCAGGCATTTGTGGCCTTCCTCTGTAACATCTTCCTTAGAATGTTACTCCTGATCGGGGTAATTTTGATGACCATTCAATTTATAGTTTGATTCATTAGTATCTAATTTAAACCTGATCCTTGGTTTTAGCTTCGAGGGTGCTAAGTGCACATGGAAGCAGAGTAAGTATCTACGGGTGTCACCAAATTGTCTTGGGAGCCAACCCTCAGCCACTAGGAGAGAGATTTCGGAAATCAATTTTGTCTACGCCTCTTCATGCTTTTCTGCAGTGTGCTCTGTTGTTTCTTTTTCTAAGTACAATCACACAGGTATATATGTTGTGGTTATCTGGCTCGTGTTTCTATATTGTATATCACACATCTTCCTCATAAAAATCTCTTTCTGAAGGTCCATTGAAATAAATGGTGAGATTCCTCTGTACTTGAGTTAGTCAATGAATTCTCTTCAGAAGGAAAATACTGTTTGTATTTCAGGAGTCCTTGAGGTAATGGAAACTGTTGTATTCCTAGATGGCAGCAGTCTCCAAGCCTATTTCTTATTGAGTTGATCCTTGGTATATGAATTTAGTGTGGGAACAAGTTCACTGGTTCAAATGAATCTTCCTTCCTTTCTTTTAGGAAGTCACAAAAGGCATTTTCTAGAAATACTTTTGTATTTTCTTATTCATGGCAACTGACCAGATGCCAGGCAACATGTGGAATGTGTGCCCTACCTGTGATCATGGCAAAAGCGTACTACTTTTTAGAGAAATTATTTGTTTTCTGGGCTAAATTTGATATATTAACACTTATTTTCTAAAAATGTGCTTCATTTTCTAAATAGGTTTTTGAATTCCTTTGTTGTTGCTATTGTGTGTTTTTTGCTTTTAACCCTTTCTAGACTGAATAAATTAAAAGAAAATAAAAGGAATACTAGGCAAAGTTCACATAAACTAAAAAAAAAATATATATATTTCAAAGTAATCATGTCACTCAAGGACTTTTAAGAAACAGAATTATTTTCTTTCAGTTGTTCTGCAAGAAGTACACCGCATCAGCTTACGTAGTTTTTACTTTTATCTTCTTTGAATGATGAGCTGACATTATGAAAGAGTGAAAAATAGAGCATCATTTTTTGTGAGTCGTAATCACAGTGCCATGTTATTTATTGATTTATTCATTTAATTAAAAGCAATTTCAGAGCCTGAGCACAGAAAATTCAGAGTGCTTTTAACTCTAATTCATATCTCATGGAAAGGAGAAAAAGGTGAGGGAAAAGCAGGCTTTCGAAATACAGAATGTAAACTGAGTATGTAAAACTAAGAAGGAGATAAAAGATTAAGGGAATTTTTTGTACTACTGTGCAATTTCAAATCATTCAGCGTGTAGCTACTGCAAACTTCAGATACAGTCCTGGAGACATTGGAGATTATAAGAAAGTTGCTCTTAAATTTAATGAAATATCAATATTACATCACTAACCTTCTGATAAATATTACTGAGCAGCTTAACAGTCCTGGTTTTATCTGTGTGGTCATCAGCCAACATACGTCTTCCAGTTCTTCCTACTAGACTTACTTTCCTGAACAAATGCCTTGGACTGTTACATTTTGGAAGCTTTGCCCTGTGGCTCATAGTTGTGGGGTTTTGCCATGGTATTACAGAGTGTCAGTGCCTTGATTTTGGTTTTGGCAGGGTGTCAGAGGGGTGCAGGATATGTACCCAAATCTGTCCTCTGTTTGGTTTAAATGTAAATTCCCCTGTGGCACTCCAACTTTATCTTACAGATAAATAGGGCAGAGAGAATAAACTTATAGTGGTTTTGATTATGTTGAAGGTTTCTATTCTTTTGAGAGATGAAGGTTTGGTCCACTTTTACCAGTTAAATTAGTGTTTATTATTCCTTTTTCTCTAATTACTTTTTCAAAGGATCCAGCAAATGGCCTTGTAAATGCACAACTAGAATGCATGCTATCAGATATAGATTTCTTAACTGACATTAAAACTAAATTATTGTTGCCTTTGTTGCTATTATAAATAACAAATAAGGGGTTTTTTTTCAACAGTATATCTGGAATTTTGTTTTACAAAAATCTTAAACATTACGGATTTACTTCCCAAAAGCTAAATCCCATCCCTTCTGTTGTCTTCAATTCATATTCTGTTCTTTTAAGAAAGTCACAATATACCATTATAATAGCAGTATAGGGAAAAACGGTTAGCTATGCATAATGTTGAGTAGCAAAATTGTAGTAGAACATTTTCACAGTACAATTTTGGTTTCTCTGAGAAAAAATATCTCAATTCAGTACCACTGTTTACATAGCAGGAGGGTACTATTTGCTATAGTACCTTTTCAAATCTATGTATTGCACCACAAGCATTTGTTCGTATTATTTTACTGAATATTATGGGTTTTTTACTCGTTTCAGAAAGAGATTTTGACTCTATGACACTAAGGCATCCTGTGACACTGAATGTTCATCACCTGTAAATAACAAAGTCCCCATTTGCTTGCTTAGGATTAAGTTTTGATGCTTGAAATTAAAAATTAAATCTGTTCTGTACAACACTTGCGCATCCTGATTTTTGTCACAGTATGAGAAATATAGAATAATAGAAAAAGATTAATGATAATAATAAGAATGAAAATGTAGAGTACGGAGAATAGTGTTTCATCAAGGGTTCTGCACATATGCTGGTGTAAAGTGCAACAACACAGGTATCATGATTATTACTATCAATTCAGTAGTGCTTTCTCAATTTACTTATATTTTCTGACTTCACTTGCAATTCCTTATCTGAAATTGTGGTCAGTGCTTAGTACTTTAGCTTGTTGCCCAGAGAAGTCACAAAAACATGGAGTAAATGTTTTCATCAGCTAGTGGGCCTACTGAAAATATGTGGAACAGGACTTCTTGTCCCTCATCCAAGCCTTAACAACTGCTTTCAATATTATAAACCACTTATGATTTGGCCAATGGCCTTTTGTGAAATGGCTTCATCTTCTCCAATTGCATCATATAGTTTGCATGCCTGACCTGTAAAATTATTAGCGCGCAAGACAGAATTGACACTGATAGGGGACAGGAAATGTGGTCATTTCATGTCACATTGTCTCTGCTGCTCCTTTCTGATTAAGTGGAGGACTTTTGACACTCCTCTCATGCTGCAGTGTGAGGTCCCTCTTGTGGGAGACAGTACTACACAAACTTCTCCAACATGTCTCCTTCTCCCCACAGGCTGCAGTTCTTCACAAACTGCTCCACCATGGGTTCCTTCTGCAGGATGCAGTCCTACTCCAGCATGCTTCCCCCACAAGTTCATAAGTCCTGTCAGCAACGGTGCTCCGGCGTGGGCTCCTCTTTTCACGGGTCCACAGCTTCTGACAGGAGCCTGCTCTGGTGTGGAATTCCCACAGGAGTCATTGCCTACTTTGGTCACATTCATCTCCTCGGGCATAGGTTCTCCACGTGGTATTGGTGGGTATCTGCATGGACTGCAGAGGACAGCCTGTTTCACCATGCTCTTCACCATGGGCTGCAGGGAAATCTTGGCTCTGTGCCTTGAGCTCTTTCTCGCTGGTGTCTGCAGAACTGTTTCTTTAACGTATTGTCGCTTCTCTCTTCTCTGGCTACAATTCCTCCTGTGTAATAAATTTTTTCCTTTTTAAATATGTTATTCCAGAGGCATTGTCACCATCACTGATGAGCTTGGCCCTGGCCAATGGAGGCTGTTCTGAAACTGGCTGGCTTTGTTGGACATAGGGGAAACTTCTAGCAACTTCTCACAGAAACCATTGCTGTAGTCCCTCACTACCAAAACCTTGTCTTGTAAACTGAATACACTACCTCAAAGCCTAGTTTATTAATTTTCCAGAAAAATCTTCTCTGTATTACAGCTAATAAAACAAATAGAAATAGGTTTTTCAGTTGCCTTAGGAAATAATTAGATTAGTGTTAATGAATACTGATTGACACTTCACAATATTGTCCCTGATAATTTTTTACGCTTTATTCTAAGGTCAAGAGGCTGCCCATAGTTGATTTTCACTGTTTACTCTCAGCTTCCTAGTTCTGATTTGTGGTGTCCAAAACTGCACACAATATTCAAGGTGAGGCCACCCCAGTGCAGAGCAGAGCAGGACAATCCCCTCCCTCGACCAGCTGGTGGTGCTGTGCCTGATGCGCCCCAGGACACGGTTGACCGTCCTGGCTGCCAGGGCACTGCTGACTCATACCCAACTTGCCATGGATCAGGACCCCCAGGCCCCTTTCCGTGGCACTGCTTTCCAGCATCTCATTCCCCAGTCCGTACATACATCTAGGGTTGCCCCACCCCAGCTGCAGAATCCAGCACTTCTCTTCATGAAACTTATACCACAGGTACTCTGGTTGGAAGTTTGCAGAGTAAATTAAATCAAACGTATTAGTTACACCTTCTAAATTTTACCTACTACCAATTTCAATTGCCAGTATGAACAAAAAAAAAAGTGTGAGAGGTTTTCTTGTCTCCACAGTAGCTGTCCAAATTAGTGTACACAATATAAAAATTAATAAGTATTTAAAATGGTGCTAAAAATCACTCTGACTTCCTTTTTCTGGTTTATCAGAGTGTCATTTAGTATAACCAAAGAGCAGAATTGTGGCATAAATAATTGATAGGAATAAGCAAATGTAAAAATTTATGATGGAAGCTAATAGCTGGCGAACAACAGAATCTAAAAGATGTTTCTATATAATCTTAAACAATTGTTGATAATTGAAAAATTGTATCTGGAAAAACTGAAGTCCCTGCAGAAAAAAATCGTAAACTAAAGTATACTCCTTAGGCTCATCAAGTAAATTATATGCTGTGAATATCTCATCTGGCTGCATTCAAAATTAAGAAACAAAGATACCTATCCTTGCACTGATGTGAGACTTGAACTAAAGTGAGACTTTAGTGAATAGTAATGGGTATATTCTTATCCTGCTGTGGAATTGATCTGAAAATAATATATGCTAATTTGATTTATGAGTCGAAGTACCCAAACAACCAGCTAAGACCATACATTCATAAATACATGCTCTACTTACAAACTTCACATTGGGTTGACATGTTTGAGGGTTGGACTTGATGATCTTGGAGGTCTTTTCCAACCCACTTGATTCTATGATCTATAATTCTATGTTCAGGGGGTTTTTTTTGTGTTTTGGTTTTTTTTTCCATTTTCTACAGGAAACTCTGGTAAATTAAATTTATTTCTTCTTTGAGCTCAAATAGTGGTTTACATGTTAAATCTACTAAAAATCAGCACTGGTTAAACATTTGTATTGGTTAAGCATTAATTTTTTTATTTTCTGTTGATTGTATCTCATTTTTTCCTTCTCTTTTGCTTAATAGTTAGATTTTATGTTTTACAAATGAGACAGCTCAAATAATAGCCTGAACAAAAAAGGTGTAATAATTAATTACAGCATGAGTCACCAGCAAATTCTAGTTTAACACCCTCTCTATGTACAATAAAGGGGAATCGAAATATTTTTTCCTGTATGTCAACATTCTCCCTCCTTTTACTTCATTAAATCAAAATGATATAAGCCCCAGGAGACAGGAGTTCAAATTTTAAACCCGTATTGATTTAACCTTCACTTTGTAAATATTTCATAGTTCTATAATGTGTAAATGCAATCATGCACAAAACAAAGGATTGCCCATTCCTGTTAGTACACAGAATGACAGTATTTATTATGCCATTTAAACAACATTACATAGGAAAACACATGAGAATATTATGTTATTGTTATAAATGTCAAGGATGATTGATGCAACACTGTTTTTCAAGAGAAATGTTCATTAAGAAAAGCTATTTCAGTCTGTGATTTCCTTGAACGAATATGAAGCCATTTGTTAATTACAATTTCAACACCTTTTTCTGGCTTCTGACTCCAACTACAATTTGATGCAGGTTTGTTTGATGAAAGAGTACTTCTCTCAGGGCTTCACAGGTTCCTGTTTTCTTCCAGACAATTTCCAGTTCTGAAATTTCAGCATTCTAATGATTTTCATAACATGGTGGCAAAAGCTTTCGGGATGGATTATTTGCTTCATAATGTAGTCTTCTGACAACAACAACAACAACAAAATCCTTGTATGCACTGAGGCCCTGAGGAAGCCTGTAGTGGTTTGTATATAGAGTTATGATTGTTTTCAAAGCCTCTTTGTAAAAACATCATCCAAAAGTAAAATAGTGTGCTGAGAATTTCATTCTATTATTAACTTTTTTTTCAAGTAGTAAATGTTGTATTTCTAAACACTAGTATCAAAATTGATTTTAAAATTAAAGATTTTTTTCTGAACCAGAAATGCTGCTGCTTGTTGCAATAGAAATCTGATGTTGACAATTTCAGTGTGACCGGTGGTAGACTTTAAATCAAAAAGAAAACCTGTTGCTAACATACAAAACCTTCTAGTGGGAAATTTATATTTTATTATCTCTTTCTGGGTTGGTTAAAAGTGTATATTATATGTAGAAATTTACAAAATCATTCATGTTTCCAGTTCTACAGATTTTAAAAGCTCATGTATAAAATCAGCATAATATACACTCAACCATAACCATTCTGACATTAAACTGTCAGACCCTTTTTCTTGTCAAAGCACTTTTCTCTGAAGAATACTTTTATTGGAGTGATACCAGTCAGTGAGAGCTGCACCTTGGTTTTTTTTCCCTTTAGTATTTTATCATATCTGATATTTTGGAAAAATCAGTGCAGTATTTATCTCCATGAAGTTTCATTATGTTATAGAAACGTGAACATTACTGAGGATATTCCTTTTAGGAATATTATGTTACTTAGTCTGCTCCACTACCATCTGTAATATGCATAGTCTTAATAAGTATACTATTTACTTTATGGCAGATTAAGTCTTTTATTTTAGCAAAACACCTCTTATTTTAAAAAATATATTTCATTTATAACCTCAAGCTTGGCTGAGGTTTTCCTAGAAGTAAAGTTTCCAGGAATATGAGAGAGAAACAATATGTCATTCATTTAAAAGTGGGTAATTTTTTTTGCTTATTTTGTTTGTGTATTGCCACAAGGTATCAGTCTACAGAAAATATACAGAATTTATGCTCTGAATAGGGTCTTACAGGTATGATTTTAAGTTCCCTTTGGTTTTACACATCTGCATATACATGTGTATATGTAAAGGCAAGCTCTAGAAGAAATGTGACAAGACTTTGACCTGTTTAGGTGACTGATTAACAGTCGCTTGCTGCCAATCTTGAGGGGCAAAGGAGTCCGGGAAGGTTGGGTGTGCTTTAAGAAGAAATAAAGATCCAGGAGCAGGCCGTGAAACAAGCTACTGGGGAAAAAGATCAGCCTGTTTAAAGAGAACTTAGGCTGGAACTCAGGGAATAAAAAAAGAGTGTATCACCTCTGGAAGGAGGTACAGGAAAATTAGGGGAACTACAAGAGGTTTTTATGTAGGGAAAAAAATAGAAGAACCAAAGCCAAACTGGAACTTAATTTGACCACTGTGATTAAAGACAATAAAATATTTCTATAAATACACTGTCAACAAAAGAAGGGCTAAAGAGAGTCTCCATCCTTTGCTGGATGCAGCAGGCAACATAGTGTTAAGGGATAAGGAAAAGGCTGGGGTAAATAATGCCTTCTTTGCCTCATTCTTTAATATTAAGACCAGTTCTCCTCAGGGTACTCAGCTCCCAGAGGTGGAATTTAGTGACAGGGAGCTGACTGAAGCCCCTATAATCCATGAGAAAATGGTTAGTGACCTGCTATGCCAATTAGACTTCCACAAGTCTATGTATGGGCCCAGATGGGATTCACATGAGAGAAATGAGGGAACTGAAGAAAGAGTTTATCAAGCCACTTTCAATCATTTGCAAGCCATCCTGGTTAGCCAGAGGGCCCCAGTTGACTCAAAATTAGCAAATGTAACATCCAGCTCAAGAATGGTCAGAAGGATGATCTAGAAAACTAAAGGCCTGTCAGCCTAACCTCAGTACCGGAGAAGGCTGTGGAGCGGATCATCCTGAATGCCATCACACAACATGTGCAGAACAAACAGGGGCTCAGGCCCAGGCAGTATGATCATTTACATGACCTCTGTAAAGCATTTGACACCATTTCCCACACCATTCTCCTGAAGAAACTGGATGCTCATGGTTTGGGCAGGCACTCTTCACTGGGTTAAAAACTGGCTGGATGGCTGCACTGTCTTCACAGTGGTGGTTTATTTTGTGATTGATTTTCTCTAAACTTCATTAATTTCCAGTTGTCCAAGTGATTTATATTTTTCCACTGGCTGGATCATACTGGATAGCATTGATGATGCTGCCCCATCACAGAGCATGGCATGATGGATCAGGTGCAGTTTCTCATAATATGATACTTTGCAGATGGAGAAAGTAGGTGAAAGTGTGTATTTTTACCTCCCTAACCTACCTAAATGGAAGGGAATGAGATGGATACAGCATACTCTTGTATATGACAGCAGTAACTTTTTCTCAACCTGAATATGCTTGCAATAATAATAAATGATTCTGTTGCTCTGGCAAAGCCCACATGGCATTTTTCTGGCTCTTAGCAGCAGTTACAAGTTTCATGGATTTGAATGGGTCTCATTATTATTGTTTAGGTCTTAATGAATCATGACAAAATATTCACTGCCTTTTGAAATTTTATTTTTTTAAGTTTTTTGAAATGATGCACCTGTGTGGGTAGCTAAAAGTCTTCTGCAAAAAAGGTCCATAAAAAAAACAGTCAAGAGGATGAAAGCATCAAAAAAATTGTCTTTATAGGTACTTCCAAAGTACATTTTCTGCTGACCTGCCTTTTATTTCTTCTTTAAATATTAATTGTTGATTTGCTAGTTTGAAAACACATCCTGGAGCTTCCCTAGGGACATAGATACATTTTTTTTCTTATTATTTTTCTCCTCCTCCTCCTTTCCATCTCTCTCCTTCACTTCCATTTTCTTATCGTGAGTCTTCCCCCACAATAAGCATGGTTGATGAGGTTTGATGAGGCACATTTGTGAGTGATGCTAGTGTTGTTCAGAAGTGAAATCAGTGATAGATATTATAAGCTTGATGGAAGATGTGTTCATACATAGTGTGCCATTTTATTGCAAAAGCTAGTGGAGAAAGTATTTTCTAAATGTTGTAGGACCCAGGAGATAAAGGGCAAGAAATAGAACAGAGCTCTTTATACTGCTTGGTTCTTCGACTAATACTTCTCTCAGTCCCAGCCTACATAAAAACAACACAAAAAACTAAACCTTCTCAAGACTTGTGTTTAAGAGGAGTGCAATGAATGCCTCCTTTGTGAGCCATGTTGCCCTTCCAGCAAGTGAATCTTGGCTGTAGGTTTCTGGTGTATGCCCTTCATGCAATCATAGATACACAGAATGGTTTGGCTTGGAAGTGACCTCAAAATTCATCTAGTTTCCACCCCTGGCTATGGGCAGGGACACCTTCCTCTAGACCAGGTTGCTGCAAGGCCCATCCAACCTGGCTTCGAAGACTTTCAGGGGCATCCACAACTTCTCTGGACAACCTGTTCCAATGCCTCACCACCCTCATAGTAAAGAATTTCTTCCCAGTAAACTAACCAAAGCCTACTCTCTTTCAATTTAAAGACATTACCCCTTGTTCTATCTCTACAAACCCTTGTCAAAAGTTCATCTCCAGTTTTCTTGTAGGCCTCCTTTAGGCACTGGAAGGCTGCTATAGAGAAGGCTGCAGGGCTTTCTCTTCTCCAGGCAGAACAGCCCCAACTCTGTCATCCTGTCTTCATAGGAGAGTTGCTTCAGCCCTTTGATCATTTTCATGGACTCCTCTGGACTTGCTCCGACAGGTCAATGTCCTTCCTGTGCTGGGGACCGCAGACCTGCAGGCAGCACATCAGGTGGGGTCTCACCAGAGTGGATCAGAGAAGGGAAGAATCACCTCCCTTGACCTGCTGGCCACGCTGCTTTTGATGCAGCCGAGGGTGAAGATACCTTTCTGGGCTGCAAGAGCACATTACTGGGTCATATCAAGTTTTTCATCCAACAGAACCCCCAAATCCTTCTCCTCAGGGCTGTTTTCGATGCATTCACCACCCAGTCTATACTGATATCAGGTGCAGCACCTTGCACTTGGATGTCATGCGGGACAGTGTCAAATGCTTTGCACAGTTCTGGATGGCTGACATCAGTCACTCTTCCCTCGTCCATGACTGTAACCCTGTAATAGAGGATCACCAAATTTGCGAGGCATGATTTGCCCTTAGCAAAGCCTTCTTGGCTGTCACCGATCACTTCACAATTTTCAATGTGTCTTGACATAGTTTCCAAGAGGATCTGCTCCATGATCTTGCAAGGCACTGAGTGAGACCGACTAGACTGCAGTTCTACAGGTTTCCTTTAGTGACTGTTTAAAAATGGATGTTAAATTTCCCCTTTCCTTTTTTTTTTCCAGTGGGAACTTCACAGAGATGCCATGACTTCTCAAGTATGATAGATAGTGCCTTAGCCACTTCCTCAGCCAGTTCCTACAGGACCTGAGGATTAATCTTTTCAGGTTCCATTGACTTGTGTACCTTCTGGTTCCTTAAATGGTCTTGAACCTGATCCTCTCTTATAGCGGGCAGTTTTACTTTTTTCCAGTCCCTGCCTTTGACCTCTGCAACTGAGACAGTGTGGCTGGAGCACTTCCTTGTGAAGGCCAAGGCAAAAAAGTCCTTGGGCATCTCAGCCTTCTCCACATCCTGGGAAAACTTTCACAGAAATGAGAGCCAGAGTTGGGAAAATAATGGAAAGAGTTAGTCAGAATTCTTTGGTTAAAAGAAGGTAACTCTTTCAATCTGGAAATCTTAGATTAATTACTGGATTTGTCTAGATCCTAATGATTGTAAGAGGAGAGCAAAGACAACCTTGTTGTGAACTTGTTACTGAAAATGCCTTTACAGGCTGTGCAAAAATTGTTTCTTCATCTTGGTGGATCCCAAGACACAGCTATAAGTCTTTTGATTTAAATTTATGGAAACAGTTTAAAATTGAGTCAGCTTTATACTTTCTCAATCCAAAGATGATCTTCCAAAATGTTCTATGATTTTCAAGATAAAAATGTAGTTCTGTCCTAAATTCAGCTGTTTCCTTTTAAAGCAAAGTAATCTCTTCACTGCTACAGAGTTCAGACTCCTTCCTCTGACTTTTATTGTGTCTATCCTTTGGAAGCCAAACAGATTTCTCTAATTAGTAAAGTTCCCTCATATGGTGCTTGGACTTCACGTGAATGTGTTTTGTATGCTGTTGTAGCTGGGAGCTGAATTGGAATTTTTATGATCCGAAGGAAACAGCTTTGCTTGGTGAGGCAAACGAAGATTATCCTATGCCAGTCGGAATTAAGCAAACATCTCTGGAGCTGAAGCTGCTCTTTCTTTAATTTAAGCCTCTGGTCCCCACATTACTTTAAGCTAAATAAACTGAAACTTATGATGAGCACAGTCACAGCCTTGTGGATATTACAGGAAAGAATATTACAGAACTGCCCCAACTAACACTGCAGCTCGTCACTTGTAACCAAAAAGCTTCATATGCTTCTAAAATGACCATGTCTTTCCGAAAATGCAGATGTAGTTTCTGACTCTTAAAAGTATTTCC
The DNA here is from genome assembly GCF_001604755.1 of Lepidothrix coronata. Taxonomy (NCBI): domain Eukaryota; kingdom Metazoa; phylum Chordata; class Aves; order Passeriformes; family Pipridae; genus Lepidothrix; species Lepidothrix coronata. The sequence goes on along the minus strand of NW_016690194.1, from coordinate 3,965,515 downwards.
TGTCAAGCTGCTTCTCTGTGCTTCTGAATGCAATTCAGTTGTGGTTAAAACCAAGCCTTGAGGCTGTAACTTCATTTTTGTGAAGATGTATTACTTTACCACTTGGTTAGGGGAAGTACACATGCCAAATTCTACTCTAGAAAAGGCTAGATCTATCTAAATATAATACATACACCTCTAGAATAATAAAATATGGATTTTTCTACAACTGTTTTCATTGCTGTGTGGGATCTGCCCTTTCTACAACAGGACCACAGATAGAACTCTCTTGCAGTTTGTATCCTTCCTGTGGTTTTGGTTTGCTATGATTTTCATGAATGCTCATTTTCATTCATTTTATGATTTTGGCATTTGTTCTCTACATGGAAATTTCTTTTGTATTCAAGACAGAACCCTTTTGAGCAGACCGGTAATTGTGGCTCTTGGTCCATAGAGGAGTTATGTGGACACTAGAAAGGAGAGAGCTCCTTATCAAACACTGGTTCCCTCTTTCTCAGGTACCTATGCAGCATCTTTTGAAAGACAGAAATGATAGCATCTTTATGGAAGAAAGATTGCAAATCGGTCAATTTGTCATAATCCTTTATGATGAGTTTCTGTAGTAGTTAGGACTAAATCATGTACACACTACAGACTTATTTCTGAAGCCTTTTCTTTGGGAATCATGCAATTATGTCTGGATCCAGCCCATAGTCACAAAGAAAAGCTTGAAAATGCATTAGGAGTGCTACTGATGTGGAATTTCCTAAACCCAGAGGGAATGTTAGACAACATAGCTAAGAACACGCAGCAGTCAGTGGAACAGTTCCAGTGGAAATGTGCTTCTAAACACGTTATTTTTGGAAATCACAAACAATACTATAACAGAAGCTTTTTTTATATTGAAAGGGGAAAAATCTGCAGTAGGTTTTACTCATGAAAAAAAAAACAACAAAAAACCAAAAACCTGTTAATAAATAAAGATAAGACAACTGCCCCCACACATTTCTTCCTGTGACAGAGAAATGACTGCAGCAGGAGTATCTCTGCTCTTCTGAAAGCAGAAACCACTCTGTACCACTACATTTGGAGAAGGGAGAGAGGCCCTTGCTCTTGGGCCCCGAAGACCAATGCTTTCTCTGGTGTGGTGGCCAAGAAGAGTTGCACCATCCTTCTTCCGTAAATACTGCAGATGGTGTCATGGCATTTGTGAGTGTACAAGGAAAAGGCAGGACACACAAGCTGAGGGGGAGAAGCCCTTGCTGAATTCTTTTCACAAGGAAGTTTTTAGGACTTTTTCAGCTGTTATTGTCAGATTTAACCGGCCTAAGTTAAAGATAAAAAAAGCAGTGAGGGGAAGGAAAAAGTATTTTAGCATTCTGCTATCCATACAACATTAGTGGATAACTAAAAAAAAAAAGGAACCTGATCTGTTGTCCATTATATACGAGAAGGCCTTAAAATGTATCAGTAGCTAGATAAAATTGAAATTGTTCTTCAGGCAGACAGAGATTTCTGCAGGACTCTGACTGAATTTACTTAGTTATTAAGGAGGAAATGATACCAGACATAAGTAATCTTTACGAAAAGGATTTCAAAGAGTTCTTATAAGGCAGTCCACATTTTTTTCTTTTCTAAAGAAATTATCAGGAAAGCTTTATGAAGAAATATGGCTTAAGACTTAAATATTATTTACATGCACAGTTTTTTGATTGCTGCTTCTGGTAAAAGTAGTAGTACAGTAGTGTGAGCTTCCATTTGTTGTAACAGAATTGACTGAGAAAGACAATTATTTTATAAATAAGAACAATTTGTCATTTGAAGACATTTCCTTTTGCATGCAGTATTTAATAAGTCTAGGATGGATGTAGTAGAATTTCCAATCAAAAATATTTTTCCTGTACATAAAAAATTGGTTAATGTCAGTATAACTTTCTTAAATGCATTCTACAAACAGCCTGGTAGCACATACCATGAAGGGTATATGCTATATGGTACTTTGAGCAAGCAATATTTAAGGTGCTAATGATTAATTTAGATGGGGAAGATCAGGAGTTGCTTGATGTCTGATGGTCTGTGAAATTACCGTGGTATTACTCTGCTCTCCATTGCTGGCAAAATCCTGGCAAGAATACTTTTGAACAGACTAATACCGGCTATTGCAGAAGGAATTCTTCCTGAAAGCCAATGTGGTTTCAGAGCCAACAGGAGTACCACAGGCATGGTATTTGTTCTCAGACAACAGCAAGAGAAGTGTAGTGAACAAAATAAAGGTCCCTATGTAACCTTTGTTGATCTCACCAAGGCTTTCGATACTGTGAGCAGGAAAGGTCCCTGGCAGATTTTGGAACAGATTTAGGTTGTCCCCCTAAATTCCTTAAAATGATCATCTCACTCCATGAGGATCAGCATGGCCAAGTCAGATATGGCAACACACTTTCTGAGCCCTTTCTAATAACCAATGGTGTGAAACAAGGCTGCGTTCTTGCACCAACCCTATTCACAATCTTTTTCAGCATGATGCTCCAAAGGGCCATGGCAGACCTCGAGGATCAGGACGGAATCTACGTTCGATATCGTACTGATGGAAGCCTTGTAAACCGAAGGCAACTGAAGGCCCACACTAAGACCTTAAACCATCTTGTCTGGGAGCTGCTTTATGCTGATGACGCCGCCCTTGTTGCCCACACAGAAGTAGCTCTGCAGGGTTTTACATCCTGCTTCGCAGATGCTACTGAGCTCTTTGGGTTGGAAGTCAGCTTAAAGAAGACAGAAGTTCTCTATCAACCTGCACCTCAGGAAGTTTTTCATCATCCCCATATCACCATTGGCAAATCAGGGCTCAGATCAGTCCAGCAGTTTAATTACCTCGGGAGCCTCATCTCCTCAGATGGTAAGATTGACGGAGAGATAGACAACAGGTTAGCAAAGGCATATAGTGCTTTTGGAAAACTCCACAAAAGAGTATGGTGTAATAAACACTTGAAGAAAAGTACAAAGATCAGTGTTTACAAAGCCATAGTGATGTCTACTCTTCTATATGGATCTGAATCATGGGTAATCTACCGCCACCACCTGCGACTCCTAGAACGCTTCCATCAACGCTGCCTCTGAACAGTTCTAAACATCCACTGGTCAGATTATGTGACCAATACATCTGTTCTAGAACAAGCAGCATTCACAAGTATTGAGGTCATGTTGCTGAGAACACAGCTGCGATGGGCAGGGCATGTCTCAAGGATGAAGGACCACCGCCTCCCTAAGATCTTGCTCTATGGTGAACTTGCCACCGGCTGCCGCAAGAGAGGAGCCCCGAAGAAAAGATACAAGGACTCCCTGAAACAACACCTCAGCCTTGGCCATATTGACCAACATAACTGGTCTAGTCTGGCCTCAAATCAGGAGGCCTGGAGACACAGCATCTATAATACTGCTGTTTCCTTTGAGAACGCACGCAGGATCACTCTCGAGGAAAAAAGGCAACGCAGAAAGAACCGTGTATTGCAGAATACACCATCTAAGGAGTCTTTCTGTTGTGCCTTTTGCAATCGGATATATCTGTCACATATTGGCCTCATAAGCCACCAGCGTGCCTGTAGCAAATGTGGATAGAGCCTTCTCAAATCTTCGTTCGCGAAGCCTAGCCATGATACATGTGGGTACATAGAACACAGCATAAACTAGGGAATAACATGAAAGTCCATAAATAGTTGACTTCTTTAGGCTCCATATAAGTCTCTCCAGGCTTTAAATCTCTCCCAGTCACTGTGATATTCCTCCACACATTGCTATTTTGTATTAATAACATTGCAATGTGCCATCAAAATACATTTCACACAGGTAGCACAAAACTTCTAAGTGCAAGTACAAATGTGCACATAACTCTTCTATACACACTAAAGCTTAAGTCATGCAGGGAGATATCATGTAAATATACAACTGAACACAGAGCACTGCTGTTTCAGTTTTGGTATTTGCTTGGTATATTATCTTCAAAACAAAAAGGTTCAGGAGAAAAGTTCAATATGTGCTAATCAAATTAGATGGATAAATATCCACTAACAATCAATTTGAAATTTTATTAAACGTAAACTCTTCAATTTTAAGAAGGTGGCCATTTTGAAACTTCTTTACCAAAAGTTTTTCAGATTTTCAGCAGCGTTCTTAGTATTCATTAAGGCCCCATATTTTATGAGGAGCTACACCAGTATTTTTAAAAAGGCTATTTAGTGAAGTTTGAAGATGGAAGGCACATTTATACTTCAGACAACACGACAAGAAAAATTAGTCTTCTATGTTCCTCTAAGTAGTACTGCCAGGAGAACTAGAAATAAAAGTTTAACTGCTTTTATATGAATTTGACTAACAAATGTGATGATGCTATTTATAGTTTACAACCTTAACCATTACTACTTTGTAGCAATTTAACTTTTGGGCAAATATACTTTTGAGATTATATATATAAGTTTTAGCCTTAATTTGTTTGTATTTCATGGCTGTTGGAGAATTTACTCAGGGTGTCATTGTTCCATGTACCATATGAATATATATAATCAGAGGCTGAAAAGACTTATAATCTTAATAGTCAGAAAAGGTGAGACAGACACACAGGCGATGCAATCCAACTGATGCTAATGATGTGATACACTTTTTTTTTACCACAGGAAATTCAGATGGCAAAACACATTGTGGTTGAACAGAGCAGATTCACACTTTGGAAAGTTGAAAGAGGGCAAGGGAAAACCACATTCAGTGGAAGAGAAAACTTCAAAGGATGATGAGCAAGTGTTCAGCTCTACTCAGGGTGTAAACCATCACTCATCACTGGGGATAATAAAGAACATTGCTGAGTGTGAGGATATCACCAGACTTTGAGTTGTCTAGAGGCAACTGGAAAAATTTGCAGCAGCTATCTAGAGTGTTAATATTCTGTTTGGAAGAGTTTTAACTCTGAGTCTCCAAAGCCCACAAGGGGGCTTGTTCATGGCAGGTGCCTGGCCATGCAGCTTCATCTGCTGGGCGTGCTGCATTTGTCTGTTTGCATTTTTTTCTCTTCAAGGTTAGTTCTATACATCTCTGGGGAATACTACAGTTTTGGGGTTTGTTTTTTTTTGTTTGTTTGTTTGTTTTTTAACGAGAGATGATCCATATTTTTTAAAGTATCCTAAAATGGAAGAAAAACTTCTTTTAATCTGAATGTCTAAAAGTGTGGGGGGGATTGGTCTTATTAATACGTGTAATAAATTTTCATGGATTCAATGTAAGGAAAACATTGACACTTATCTGCAATAGATAATGTCTATTACTCTCTGTTGACAACTGACAATACTAATGCAAGGTTCTTCTGCTACAGGGAACACTGAAAGCTGGAAACAATGATATAGCAATTCTGAATGATGTTGACATCTTGATGATTTCCTCCATCTTGCTTTTTGAAGATAGAGGCAATATAATAATTTAATTTCTTGAAGAGCCAAAAATATTCAGTTAAACATAATTTGCAACTACAACTCTATTTTAATAGGTCAGTTAAACATTTTGAAATTTCATTTGAGTAAATAAATTTTTCTAAGCACTGTTAATATTATTTATTCTAATTTTATTGGACAGAACATAAATAAGTGTTGTATTCATTTTTTAGACAAGGTACAAATGCACACTACTGGTATTACTCCCTTAGAATATGCTATAAGGATTTCCAAACTTGCACATCAGCTTATCTCATATTCCAGAGAAAAAGGAGATGTCAACATCATGTAGCAAGGGCTAGCCAATTGAAACAACAACAACAACAGCATAATTAGATGTGCTATGTTTTAAAGAGTAAAATGTTATAAAGATTAAAATTACTACAATGAAATCCCTCAGATTTATTTTCATGGCAAGGAGGTAATTAGAAACATTTAAAAATATACTTGCCTTTAATCTATCTGCATGTATTAGTGTTCTAATACTAGAATATTAGTGTTAAGGTTCTAATACTACACCTCTCTTCTGTAATAAAAGATGGGTTCCTAATATCCCTGGAAATCCAAGTAGTCAAAACTTTTGAAAGACTATGGATAATTTTTTTATTAGCTTTTGGTCCTGTTAATATAATTTATTCCTTTCCAGAAAATTTAATTCAAGTTAAAAGAACTTACCTATGAAAAAGATTGCGAGAAAGAACTATGGGTCAGGACCCAGTAAGGTGATTTAGTAGCTCAATATATTTCTATTTAGATGAGAAGAACCGTGTATTGCAGAATACACCATCTAAGGAGTCTTTCTGCTGTGCCTTTTGCAATCGGATATGTCTGTCA
>NW_016690194.1:3883218-3957572 GCF_001604755.1 Lepidothrix coronata | reverse complement strand
AACCTGTTGTCTATCTCCCCATCAATCTTACCATCCAAGGAGATGAGGCTACCGAGGTAATTAAACTGCTGGACTGATATAAACTCTGATTGGCCAATCAGATGATTGGAAGACTTCCTAAGGTGTGGGTTGATAGAGAACTTCTGTCTTCTTTAAACTGACTTCCAGCTCAAAGAGCTCAGCAGCGTCTGCAAAGCAGGATGTTAAACGCTGCAGAGCTGCTTCTGTGTGGGCAACAAGGGCAGCATCATCAGCATAAAGCAGCTCCTGGACAAGGTGTGGGCCTTCAGTCGCCTTAGGTTGAATAGGTTTCCATCAATACGGTATCGAATGTAGATACCGTCCTGATCCTCGAGGTCTGCCGTGGCCCTTTGGAACATCATGCTGAAAAAGATTGTGAATAGGGTTGGTGCAAGAACGCAGCCTTGTTTCACACCATTGGTTATTAGAAAGGGCTCAGAAAGTGCATTGCCATATCTGACTTGGCCGTGCTGATCCTCATGAAGTGAGATGATAATTTTAAGGAATTTAGGGGAACATCCTAAATGTTCCAAAATCTACCAGAGACTTTTTCTGCTCACAGTATCAAAAGCCTTGGTGAGGTCGACAAAGGTTACACAGAGACCTTTATTCTGTTCCCTACACTTCTCTTGCAATTGTCTGAGAACAAATACCATGTCTGTGGTACTCCTGTTGGCTCTGAAATCGCACTGACTTTCAGGTAGAATTTCTTCTGCAATAGCAGGTATTAGTCTGTTCAAGAGTATTCTTGCCAGGATTTTGCCAGCAATGGAGAGCAGAGTAATACCATGGTTTGATGAAAACAATAAAGTGATCCAGGAATTGTTGAGGAAGAAGAGAACCACCCACCAAGAACACCTTGCACTGCCATCCTGTCACGCAAGAAAAACAGCCTTTAGTCTTGCATGCAGCAAGCTTCAACAGAAACTCCGTGACATCCAGAACAAGTGGTGGATCAATCTAGCTGTAAAAACTCAATTATGTGCAGATACGGGTGATCACAGAGGATTCTATGAGGCCCTGAAAACAGCATACGGGCCTACATACCAGGTCCAAAGCCCTCTACTCAGCACTGATGGGCAAACGCTTCTGACAGATAAAACCTCCATACTGAATCGATGGTCTGAACACTTTCAGACTCTTTTCAGTACCAATCATGTAGTCCAAGACTCAGCAATTCAGTCCATCACACAACAACCGGTAAAGTACGAAATGGATATTGCCCCCACTTTAGGAGAAACTCTCAAGGCCATACAGCAGGTGAAAATCGGCAAGGCAGCTGGGGTTCAAGGATTTCCACCTGAAGTCTGGAAACATGGGGGCCTTGCACTCCATACCAAATTTCACGAGTTTGTGGTGTGCTGTTGGCAACTAGGCGAACTACCATCAGACCTTCGAGATGCAGTCATCATCACTTTGTATAAGAAGAAAGGAATTAAATCTGATTGCTCAAGTTACCATGGTATTAAGTACATAATTTTTTCACAAACATGTAACCATAATCATCATTATATAAATATTTAAGTGACCTTGGAAATAAATCTTTTCTCATATATAAGTGAGGGCAAAGTATAACAGATAGAAGTATAGCGTTTAGTAACACTTAGTCAAGATTTTCTATTTGAGAAAACCCATGATAACTGGATTTCAAAGACTGAATTAATTCTTTAACCTCAAATATTTTCTCTAATTTTAGCTTTTAGCTATGTGACAGCCTCACATGATGACCACTAAATGTATTGGTGGGGGAAAGTTATAAGTGTTATACACATACAAAATAGGCTATATAGTGTACTATATCACTTTATACCACACTGATAAGTGTGTGATAAATTCGTTAAAATTAAGTGGAAAGCAAGCTAATGCTAGTCTCAGAGCCTTTATAATAAAACTACTAATTTTTAAGAAGAAAAAAGACACTATCAGAATAGGGGTATGTTTGTTTGGTAGTAAATATACTTGCTTTGGATTAGTGGTGTTGCTGTAGCTACAATAGATATAGAGTATAAACCAGGTAAGATATTAGGAAGAACTAGACATTGCCTCTTTCCGGTAAATCAATTACTGGACTAACTATTACTTAGCTTTCTGATACTTGTTGGTCTGTTACAAGATACTAACAATCCCACCAAATTCTGACCCTCTCTGGACTGGCATTAAGTACAATTATGAAATGCTGTAGATCTTACCTAGCTACAGAATAGAACTGAGGAGAACTGAGCTGCTTGTGCTGGCAGCTCTGGAGAAAACAACCATTTCAAAATAATGTGGACAGGAGCTTAACACTTACTGAAACAGATTTGCATTATGGTGAAAATTTTGCTACTAGTGATATGAAGAACAATTGTGAATATTTTTATTGAAAGTATTGATTATACTTGAAACGCTGGTTACTAAGTTGTTAGAATGCATATCAGAGTAGGTACAAGAAGTTATTGCAAAGAATATATTGTCAGAGAACCTGAAAAAACCATATCTAGACTTTTTTTAAGTGTAAAATTAGATACATGTGTTTGATTTAATTTTATTATTAATATTGCATTAAAGTAAAAGTAATTTATCAGGATGTCACTTAATCTATTTGGGTATACAATCTGGACTGATCAGGCTCTGGACATCAGTACTGAAGCTGTGACAGAAAAACTATATTTAGTTTTTTCTTAGGACTCAAATAAGTAAATAATAAAACATTAGCCCTGTTCACCTTTCATTAGAAGTCACTGACCTATTCATTTGTTTGATGTTTCCTTTGCTCCACTGAGGGAAAAAATCCTGATCCATTACTACTTTTTACATTCTAAGACACACTCACACACACAAACACACACACATATAAATATATGCAAAGACAAATATATGACTGCTGCAGGTGCTAATATGTGCCTTTGCCAAAAGAACAGTAAAATTAAAAACTGACAGTAGAGCACAGCAATGCTCTATAATATTTCTCAGCCCATCCTCAGGCTAGAAAAATGTAGATGTTTCTCCTCAGAGTGACACTAGATCAGATGCTGTTCATTTGTTTAGAATAATTATTCTTCTTAATGCTCCCTTCCAGTTATTCACCAGAAAGGAATTTTCAGTGAAGTAACAGCTATTGAAAAAAAGGTAAAATATCCTGAGTAGGTAAGTTTTTGTTAGTCAGAGACGTGCACAATTCTAAACTGAATTCTTTCAAGCTATATTCATAAGGGAATTCAGGAGTCATTTACGAGACCCAAACCAAGGAAATAATAGCATTGCTCCATTATTCCATTTAGTCCAGCGGTCACCTGAGATGTAAATGAGACAGTTTTATACCTTTACTCTGAACAAGAGTTATCTTGTACCCTGAATGAGAAGCTCAGCTATTGGATTAAATTTAGCTTTTCAATTAGTTTCTATAAAAACTCAGACCAGGGAAACTAAAAGTAGGAATAACCCAAAGGTAATAAGACAAGGAATGAAGCTGTTCTAAAGGTGCTGAAGTGCTGAGGTCGAGAATGCAGGACTTTCAATTCCTAGAGTGGGAAGCACCTTCATATTACAGCAGGGATTAATACTTTTTCTTTGCTGTATCTAGTTTGAGCTCTGGGAAATTCGGGTAAATTTGCAATGGCAACACGACATACCCATAGTATTACAGACTATGTGCATTCTGTAGGTCTTGTCAACACTACTGTCAAATAACACTGTTTAGCTTCTTGAGGATACTGGAAGATTTAATGGCAGAATGAATATCATAAATAGTAATAAAAATATCATTTCTGTTTCCTACTCCTATCCTGAACTGCACTGTCATCTTGCTGAAAGATCCCTATTCTCCCACAGTTACAAGTACTACCAATTTCTGTTTACTTCTAATGAACTACTTTCACGTCCCTTGTTTGACTGGGTAGGGCCTAACTGGAGAATCTTTGCAGATCTCAAAGCAGATGGAAGTGAAATTATGTTACCTTTCTTGGCTTTTTTAATAGTATTTTGGTACATAAATACCCTCATAAAATTGATCTGTCTCTGAATTTTGCTTACAAGCAGTACAAATATATCAAATTAGAAAGAAATACTCTTTTAAATTAGCACAAATCCTTTAAAAGTTTATATATTTTTTGATCTTCCAGTCATCTTTATCTGTGTCTCAGGTGAAAGCTTAATGATGAGGCAATCAGCATATAGAATAATTTGCACCATAAATCTAGTTTCCCTATTTTTTATTTTTGACTCAAACTGGATTCCAGAAAGGGGTCACAATGGGAAATCATTCATACCTGGACCTATGAGCAGTTTAACATTCACTACATAAAGACGGATAAATGTAAAAATAAGAACATTTATCTCATAAGTGCATGTTTTGATTTTCTTAAGGACTTTATTTGGTGTTTCAAGGGAGTGGTGGTTTAGATTGGTTTTGGTGGGATTTTTTTTTTTTTTATAATTTGTTTATTTTCTTATTAGCCTGAAGTTTTTGGTAATCAACAGTACACACACTTGAGTGGAAATATCATAAAAAGTGACCATAATTTTTTTGATCTTGATAGCCAGAGAAGTCTCTGAAGGTTTATACAGGCCTTACACAGAGTGCTATCTACAGAAAATATCTGTGATCCTTCCTGCCCTTCCATATGTATCATAAATAGGAGAGCTGATGCCAATATTTTCATCAATAAGTAAATTTCGCTGAGATAACATTGTGGTTTTACTTGTTTGTACTATTTCAACAGTTTGGATGTTTCTGTAAATCTTTATAAGACTTAGGTGTATTTAATATCTTAAAAATTTCTCTGCAATAGCAGAACCTTCATTTGTAAATTTAAAGCACATTGAAATGCTAGAAATTGGATAAAAAGGTTTTATGGTCTATAAGTGGTTGTACGTTAATAAATATTCAGAAGTGAATATAATTTCAAAGCCCTTAAGTTTTAATGATGATCAATTCCTTTCTTTTCCAGTACATATTCTTTTACATTTGGTAGAAAAATACAACAGATACTCAGGTAAATGTTGGTTGTTTTACAAAGAAGATGTGAAGATGTAGATGTGTTGTCAAAATCTTTTTTTCACTGTATTCTTTTCTAGTTGACTAAGGATCAGAAAGAAACTTCAAGTAGGACTACTTGCATAGAATCATAGAATCATTGAATATCTCCAGTTAGAAGGGACCCCTAAGGCTCATTGAGCCTGACTCCCTGTTCCTTACAGGACTGCCTAAAATTAAACTGTATGACTGAGAGCATTGTCCAGGCACTCCTTGAACTCTAACAGGCTTGGTGCCTTGACCACTTCCCTGGGGAGCCTGTTCCAGTGACCAATCACATTCTCAGTAAATAGAGTTTTCATAATCTCCAGTCTGAACTTCCCAAAATGAAGCTTCATTCCATTTCTTCTTTTCCTATTGTTGCTCACCAAAGACAGAAGATCAGCAGCTCTGCTTCCCTGAGGAAGATGTAGACTGCCGTGAGTTCATCCCTCAGCCTTCTCTTGTCCAAGCTGAACAAGCCAGGTGATCTCAGTCACTCCTCAGAATTCTTGTCCTCAAGGCATTTCATCATCTTGGTCACCCTCCTGGACACACCCTAATAGTCTGATGACCTGCTTATATTGAGGCACCCACAACCACACACAGGACTTGAGGAGGGGCTGCACAAGTGCAGTGTAATGTGGGACAGTCAACTCCTTTGACTGGCTGGCAGTGTTGTGCTTGATGCACTGCAGGACATGGTTGGACCTCCTGGCTGCCAGGACACACAATGAACTCATATTCAACTTGCCATCAACCTCAAACCCCAGATCTCTTTCCATGGTCTAATCTCCAGCCTTCCATGCCCACATTTGTATGTATAATGAAGATTTCCCCATCCCAGGTGGAGAATCCTGAACTTGCTCCTCTCTAATTTCATACAGTTGGTGATTGTAGAGCTCTCTAGTCTATCCAGATCTCTATGTAAGACCTCTCCACCCTCAAGAGAGTCCACAGCTCTTCCCACTTTAGTATCTTTAGCAAACTCATTTAATGTATATTTGATTCTTGTGTCCAGATCATTTATAAAAACAAACATCCCAGGAAAGTAGTAACAATACCAAGCTTGACAGAGTTCAAGAAGTATTTCAACAATGTTCTCAGGCACATGGTGTTACTCTTGGGGATGGTCTGGTGCAGGGCTAAGAGTTGGATTCGATGATCCTTGTGGGTCCCTTCCAACTCATGTATTCTGTGATTCTGTGATTTAAGGGCATTGCCTCTAAAACTGAGCCCTGGGGAACCTCACTGGTGATGGTCACCAGCCTGATGTACACCCTGTGTGCTATCATTTATAAAGGAACATAAAGGAATAATTTAACTTTGTAAAAAGAAAAAAAAAATTAAAAAACCTACCCAAACCAAAACAACACAACCATCTACTTACGATTATTCAGTATAATACCTGTTTGAAACATGGTCAAGCTTGCAGGTCTTCCAGGTATGCCAAATGTATCAGGTCATACAGAAGTTATATTCTGAAGGTGCTTTTCTGCAATCTATGTAACTTAAAAGGTCTGGTTACTGTCTGAAATTTCAGTGGAAATTTTAAAAAAGTTGATGGTAAAATCCCTTTTTTTTTGTTGTCTTTTCTGTTGTTTTTCTAAAATGTGTGTTTTGTCTCTTAGGGCATCTTTCATATTGGAAGGAGTTGCAATCCTCTTTATCCACAAGCACTCTCTGAGCTCTTTTCTGTGTAACAAAAGTCCTGCTATTTTAGATTCTCAGTGTTTTCACTGAGGGGAAATTTTATGTATGTATAAATATATTTGAAAATTTTATGAGTATGGAACAGTTTTTATATGCGACAGTGCATTTTTGTGTTCACTTCAATTTTTCTCTCTTAACTGGAACATAAGGGATGCCAAGAAAGATGGCTTTTATACCACCTGCATGTGAAAGTATTTTGCTTGCCTAAGTTCCCCTAGAACAAGATATACCTTTAGATGACTCATCTGAACTATTGGAGTCATCATGGTTTTATGTCAGTGCATTCATATTTTAAAAAGAAAACATGAATACAATGTTGTTTTATGAATTTTGTAGCACCCCCTAAAATTATCTGACACTGCTCTTTTATCTCTATTATTGACTTTATAACTTCAACTTGACAATACATTTTTTTCCTTACATTGTAATTTTTTTCTTGGATGCATTTTTAATTTTAAGGTTTCTTAGATTGTATCAAAAAGGTTTCTTTTCTGATTGCTAGATAACGTTTTCCTAGTAGATCTTAGGAAAAAAATACAGCTAATGATTTATTTCTGCTACATTTAATTGGAACGTATCAAATTTAAAAATTTTAATTTAATAAATATATATGGTTAGATCACAGAACAACGAATTAATGACACGTAATTAAGCACATAGAATGAATGAATCATAGCATGTTAAGGGGTTGGAAGGGACCTTAAAGATCATCTAGTCCCAACCTACTCTGCTACAGACAGGGACACTTCCCACTAGACCAAGTTGCTCAAGCCTTTATCCAATCTGGCCTTGGATAACATGTGGATAACATTGTCTGCTATGTATATATCATAGATAAGAAAAAGCTTTTAATTGCTTTTCTATAACTAGATTCCATAATTAGTTCTGAAAATCAATTTAAATAAAAGTAAGCAATTTAAAATAACAAATTTGCTCTCTTCCTAAAAAAAATCTGAAAAAAAAAGATTGAAATTAACAATAAAAATGTGAGGTTGTGTGGAAAATTTTTGATAGGATGTTTGATATGAAGCAATTATATAAAATATAACTGTGTAAAGTGTCTTAATTAGAAACAAAACTAGGCTCTTTGTAAGTTGATTTCTATTTACAGTTAACTTGGAAACCTACAAAGCTTTGTGACCAGAAATATAGACTGCTGTTTTTAAAATGTTTTAGAAAAGAATAACAGAAATCTTTCCTCCACGTAATTTCATCAAAACCAAGGTTCACACTCAAAATCATCCCTATTTAGCACAATAATACAATGCTGTGCTATTTATATGCACGCCGTTGTCATATGAAAAGGAGGAGAAAAGAACTTTCTGTCCAACCTGTATTAATATATTTTTTTGCCTATCAGTGTGCCCTCCAGGACATCAAAGCTTTTTAATGTCCAAAACAGTCTGTTAGCGTCTCACCTAATGAGACCCTTCACTTAACAAATTTGCTAAGATGGACAGGACATTTGTTACCTTTTATGTACGGACTGCACTTAATACCAGTAGAAAAACCCCTCAGCAGGTTTCTCCTGTGAGTTATTTCACCATCAACAAGCTGTCAGCACCTAAAAATGGACTCATTCTAACAGTTTACGAAATAACACATTTATTAATACAAATTTGTTACAATTTATGGGATTCAATGTGTCTGTAATAGGGTCTAACTGCAAAAAAAGCACACTTAAACTATGTAGTAATAATAATAATGCAAAGCATAGGCAGACATGCTAAAGCAAAAGCAGCTTGCAATGAAGTAATAAGTAAAAATTTTAAAGTACTATGAATCAAAAGCAGAATTAGTGTGCATGTATAAAGCAATCTCTCACCCCGCAGCATCCCAAGAAGGTGGAGGGAGAAAAAGTAGCCCATTGGTTACCTACACAGCATTGATGGAACTTCTCCCCAACTTTTTGCTTATGTCCAGTCTTTTTTTATACTTTTTTCTTTAGGAAGTTTGAGTGGCTATAGTCAATAAACTAATTTTTGGGATGATAGACAGATGAAACAGGCCCAAGGGTCCACTTCCTGCGTTCCTGGCAGCTAGACTGTCTGGAAAAAAGGCTATATTTTCTCCATATCACTCCTTCCTTTGTTTTAATCCTTTTATCAGTTTCTGAGAATGTCTCCTCAGGTGCTGGGTTTTACCATGAAACTATCAGGAACTTTTTTCTTCCTTTGTGTGGTCTTATCTATCACCTTATAACTGTTGATATTAATGCTTTAGTCTATACAGAAAAGAGCAACTTTTTTGAAAACATGTGTTATGTATTGTACACTCTTTACACCTGGAGAATCCAGGGACATATAATCCATCCACTAAACATTTTATGTGATTGGCAAATTAGCAAATGTTCAACCACAAGACAGCTATAAAGATGTTTTTAATCTCCAGTAATGGCAGGATGCTAACAGGAGAGCTAAGAATACCAGGAAAAAAAATGCATAGAAAAAAAAAGGGAAAAAGCCTCATTGATTTATTGACGGAGGCCTAGCAGCCTCAATAAAACACAGTTCTCTTGCGCTTAATCAGTGTCACCCTCCAAACAAATTGCTCTGCAGCCCAGACAAAAAGCAACCAAGAGGAACACTGTCATAAGAATGAAGCTTGCTAGACGATGTTCAATAAAGTGTCTCTTTAAGCTTAGGCACTCCAAGTGTAATCTATGACCCAAGAGCTAATGACAAACTCTTAACACTTTTGAAGAAGGCAACAAATATCAGCCCCTTCTAAAAGCAGATTATGTGATCACATCTTCATCTATAATTTTTAGAAGTTACTATACGGCTCTTTGGTGGCAAGTCTTTTCTTCCTCTGTGATCATTAGCAATTGTGACTTCCATCTCTCAGTAAGCAACTACTTTAAGCATATTTTATTTAATTACAAGACAGCACAAGAAAATGACTAGTTTTATTACCAGCCTTTTGCAGTGCTTACTGAGAATTTCTGAAGGACTAAAAGAGGCTTTTCTGTTCTTTTTATTGGCGGTCTAAAAATGCAATGTGTTGAGGACTTAAAAAAACCTGTAACAGCATTGTTTCCAAAGGTCTTGCATGGCAGTAGATTGCTTGACAGCCCCCCATGTAACTAGATTAAATTTAGTTTTCTTTTTTATTTTTTTAAAATTGATCAAATAGAGGCTAAAATACATTCTAGAATTATGCTGTCAATTTCATTCACATGAGACAGTAACTCAGACAGAGATCTTTATTTTACATCCAGACCTACAGGGGACTGCTCATTATTTGAATCCCTATAGATTACCCCCAGAACAGCTAATTCTCTCAGTCAGTGGTACCTTTCTTCGTGATATTCCACCTGCTTGGACACACTATTAGATCACCCTTGAGTGAATACTTTTCTCTCACACTTGATAGGAATCACCTCCAGAAATTGTGATTTTCTGTCCTCTCTCCATTTCCCTTGTCAATGCCCACATCCTGGGACAGGGATCCCTGTTGCTTGGCTTCACTACCATCTTGTTTCACATCATGGGATATGATATCCCAGCATTGGATCTGCCAGATCACCAGAGACTCATTCAACTGGCAGCTGAAATCTTTTCACATATCTCACAGCTCAATCAGGGATAGGGATCAGGTGAGTATCTCTGGTCCTGCCTCCTCCTCCTGTTCTGAAGGCCCTGATTGCTCTTCATCCTTCACTATGTGAACTGATTAGGTCTTGGATTTTTTCTTCTGTAGAGGGAAGACTGCTACTGGCACGCATTGTTCCTCTGGTTCAGCCGCAGATTGAGTAACCATGATGCCTGTTGATCTGCTTTCCTTCTCCTCCCCCTGAGGGTACTGTCTGGTGGCAAGCAGTGTCTGAGAAATAATAGTCAGGGTCCAGCACAGTACAGTAAGTTACTTCTCTCTGGAGTTTCAAAAGCGTTTCTTCTTGTGAATATTCTGTCACTTTATCAGGATCCTGTAGGTATTCGATGTGAACTTCCAAACCGTTAAACCTGAGAATTTCCTCCAAAATGTGCTCATTTTCTCCCACATTCCATGCCACTCATGACTACTTATTTACCCCTGGAGTAGATGTCTGAATGACCTTCCTAGAAATCTCTTTCTTGACTCTAAGCACGGTGTGCAGCACACAGAGAAGACCTGGCAGACTTAACAATAAGATCATGCTTTCTGTAACATCCAAAGAGAATTCAAAATTCTCAAAAGCTGTTGCAACAGGCCTGAAGGAGAAAAAGGGGGTGAAAGGCTTGGGAAAAGCATCCTCCTCTGTTCCCTCCACAGGCTGAGTAGGAGTATTAACGAATTCCCTGAGGTAGCACCCAAGGCCAAGGCAGGAGAGCAACACTGAATACACATCCCAAATGACTCTCATTGCCCTTGATGTTATCATGTCATAAACTTATATCATACAGTATAGCAACAAAGCAATCCTGATCAGCCTTCCTCTGAAAAAGAACATGGTGAGGAGCACATAGGGAAACATATACAGGTACTACATCCACAGGAACAGACTAGGAAACATTGTAACCATATAACTAATACAGAAATGCTTAGATAAAATTTGTTTCTAACCTGCCCTGGGCAGATCCGTTTTTATCTCAACCCTTCATGCGCCACAAAGAATGACAATTAAAGCTGTCCTGATTTAGGAATGGCACTCCCCAGTTTAGTGCCTCCCCTCTCCAAGATTCCAAAACCACATGCCACTCACTTCCTTCATCTTCCTGCCCTCATCCACTCGCAGGTCACTGGAGAAGAGAATTGGAGGCACAAAAGGTGAAGATCTGGAAACACCAATGAGATAAGAAAAACAGAGTAACAGGGGACTTGGCCATGTCCACAGGGCTCCAGGCTGCACCCACTCACAGCTACTGCAAAAAATTAAACCTATCATTGGCCAAAACCAGAACATATGTATGTCATGATTCAAGAGGCCTGTAAAATAGTTTTTATAAATTTATCAACTAGCTAGTAATGATATTTAAAATATATCATGTGCAATATAAGCTATACCTTAACATAGAGTTGGATAAGCCCATGACTCCATCTCACTAGACTGATAGTAAGTAAATGCTTAAAAAGGAGATACAGCTTTGTTAGCTCACAGTAATTTGTTGCTCCACTATTTGGAATCACATTTTCTGAGTATTAATTACATGTGTCCTGAGAATTTGAAAGAGACGTTCTTTGTTGACACTCTCCCTATAGAAAAATGAAAAACGACTCTGTTAAAGGGCTGTGGTGGTTTGGGCTAGGCCTTCCTTGGTGACCAGTTTGTAACCAAGGAAGGGTCCAGATTTACCCAGTATTCCCTACGATTTTTACGTAAGCCAGATTATAAGAAGAGAGGAGGAGAGGCCTTCGCTCTCTTTCCTTCCGGCGGCTTGGAGGTGCAGGTTCCCTGCTGTTGAGTCTGCCGTGTTGGGGAGCGAGGCCTGGTTGGGCCTTGCCGACCTTGGGAGACAGAGGTTGCCGGCGATCGTTCCGGAGCGACTCTCAGTTGTCCCAGGGGAGTAGTGAGCTATTTTTCTTTGCTAACTTTTTAGTTGTTAGATATTGGGTCTTGGGATATCTATATATTTTATTTTAGTTTTGTTCCCTTTCCCTTCCCCCTTCCCTTTCCCTTGTGAAATTGTATATAAGTGTAAATATATTTATATATCTCACTTTGGTTGTCTCTCTCTCGTTTCGGTTTTTTCTTAGTTTTTTTTCTCCCTCTTCTCCCTGAGGTTGGGGGGGGGGGAACTTCTGGTGGTAAGGTTTGGAGACTTGGCAGGGAGCCAGCTTCAAACCATATCAAGGGCCTAAACACAAGATAGTATTTGGAGAAGTATGACTGTGTGCTTCATCTGACTTATCTTCAGCTGTCCCCTAAGGATCCTGTACTGTTCACTACCAGTGGCACAATACTAGTTTACATGGCCCTTTTGTCCGAGCAGGGGACAGATATTCTAGCCAAAATGTTCCCATATGATTGAAAAGACAATTTCTTCTCCAAAGAGCTAACAGTTTTAGTATAATTTTGGATTAGACAAAATCATTAGTCTGAAATCTGTGTCATTAAGGGAGACTTAAACTTTAATGTCTGCCATATGTATCGTAGGTTAGGGACATACTTGGCCAAGGCTCCGTTGAATTATCATCCTTGCAAATGATTGAAGACCCAAGTAATTATTAAAGAAAATAGAGGGATATCAGTGATGTTCATATTGCAATGTCAGTGCTGGTTAATTAATCCGTCTGGAGTTATCCCTCAGAATGGTGTTCAAGTGAGGAAACTTTGTTCAGGGCTGTAAAGGTTTTCTGACACTATTGTACTATAGGCAAACACTAGGCAAATTTCCAGTTGGTAGGTCAGGAAGCAGCTGCAATGCAGAATGTGCCAGAAGATTTCCCTTTACAGACTAACTATTTTTCTGTCATATTCACAACTTATTTAAAATCAACACCACTAAAATTAATAAGATGTAGCCAGTGGTGGTGGATTTGTTGCCAAGTTAGACAGAACCTGAGAAGTTCAAAATTCTAAGTCTAGGTAAAGAAAAAAAGACCAAAAATCGAACACCAAAAAACTCCAACTTTGGAAGGGAAAACAAAAATATTTCTGATATGAAAAATGCCTTGTATAGTTGTCAAACTGAAATGACTACCAGGTTGTGGAGGAAACATTAAATGCTGACTGAAGAGTAATTTCAATGGAAAGATGTTTTTCTGTCAAGCAGAAATCTGCTATTGTGACAAATTCTCCTTGGTCAGATCTATGAGAAATCTCTATTATAGCTAAGGAGAAACCTGTGTACTCTCTCTCTGTTCTTATATTGAGATCATAATTTTCCTTCCTTCTCTTGTGATTCTACTGCCTGTAGAAATGTTAAAAAAGCACGAAGTTATCTGAGATGACATGAATTTGGCAAATACTACATCTTATACATTGAGTTATGGAACATGTGATGTGAGTGTGGAGTGCCATTGCTTTCTTTGGAACAGCTTTGTGTAGACAAAACTTTCCTGCAGCTATTGGATCTCTGTGCAGGGTATATTTTACTTTGCAATATTAAAGTACTGCTCATCTATATTCTTTGCTATTGTCAGACTCACTAAGTGGACTAGGTGATATTTGAAGTGTCACTACGAAGAATACATGCAAGGTTGGATCATGTTGCAGATGGAATGGTCTTATTTCTTCTACTAACCCTTAGCTGTTGTACAACTTTAGGCAAGTCTCTTTGCTCCTCTGTTCTGGTCTTATTCTGCATCGGTCTTGGATTGTAAAATAATTTTTAAGAATGTATGTACAAGGACTATATTCTGATGTTTGTTTTTGTAAAGCATCTATCTGAGTTGGCTACTAAAGATATCACTTCTATATTTATAATATCTTTTCTGTTCATCATCCTCTTATACTAAAGGTCCTGATATGATGATTCAATAGGATCTGGATCAGAATTCTTTCCTGAATTCTTTCCTTAGTTGTCTCAACTAAGAATTTAAATTATCCTGGAGGAAAATAAAGCTACTTCCGTAATACACTCTAAAATAGTTTTGTGACTTCATTTCATGACATGAAGCTACAGAGTACATCCTAAGGTTATTTCCCAAAGTCTAGGATTTATATCTGCTTTACATTCACATCACTTCATAGTACGATGTATTTTGACACACTATAATTTGTTTTTAATAATACATTATTTCAGGAGGTGGAAAAGTGTCAAACCTTTGTAGGATTTATTTATTTATTTTCAATGCAAAATTAGTATCTGCTCTGATATTGCTGCAACTCCAAATTAATCTAGTTGTTCTGTGATTTGATAGCATGAGGGAAGTGTGTTTAGAATTTCCTGATTTTTAAAAAAAACAATTTTCCACAAGAAGATAGTGCTATCCATCACTCCATACTTTGTACTTACAGTTGTTTAGTGCAAATATTCTCAGAGCAGTACATGCCACATGGTTGACTGAGTAAGATGAAGAAAGAAAGGTTTAGGCTTTTTTGAGTTCCTGCCTACAAACATGCCCAAGAAAACATAAATAGAAAACTGCAAAACAAAGTGTAATAATATTCCCTCTAACCATCATACATAGTTTTCCCATGTGCTTAAAATTTCCTCTAGTGTATGAAAAGAGCACCATGCCCTTTTTCTAGCTGGTCCTGTAATTTTTAATGATATACCACAGAAGTAACTTTTGTGTTAAAGATCTCAAAGTATAAATGGCTAGTAGTCCATATCAAGTTTTACTGATAATCAGTATTTCCCTAAAAATTATCATAGGTATTTATATTAAAAATATAAACATGTTTTAGTGTTTAGATTTTTTGCTTTCTCTTTCACCTCATTCAGTCCTTTATTCAGACTCTGGATTCTTTCATTAGACCACCAATTTTTATTTTTTTTTTAATTAATGATGATTATTACACTTACCATTTTTTCAAATGCTGATACTAGCAACAGCATGAGTCTTTTGAAACATTGTCTTAAACTGTCCTCACTAGAGAAAGAAAAAATGTACTTTCCTTTAAGGAAAAAAGAAACAGAAGAGGCCTGAAAACCTATCTAGTTCCTTTATAGTGATAATTTGAAAGAAAAAAGAAGCTTTGTTGGACAATGTGTTTTGTTAATTCGAGCAAATCTGTCACTGTTGCTTTTCTGGTAAACTAAAA
The DNA here is from genome assembly GCF_001604755.1 of Lepidothrix coronata. Classification (NCBI taxonomy): domain Eukaryota; kingdom Metazoa; phylum Chordata; class Aves; order Passeriformes; family Pipridae; genus Lepidothrix; species Lepidothrix coronata. Next base: position 3,942,213 of record NW_016690194.1, on the reverse strand, counting down.
GATATTTTACTATTTTACCTTTATCTGCTACTTTCTCTTACCAGGTCACACTTTTAATGTACATCTTGTATATTTCTCAAACCTTTATTTTTCTTTAGATTTAACACATGGTGCTTGATACTTTATATATCTGTGACACATGATACATTTCAAATAAGATGGCTTTTATCACTCAGGAAAACACAAGCAAAAAATCTGAGTATGGTAGAGGTAATACTCAAGTTACATTCTTGTATAGCAATACCTTTGCTTCAAAACTTAGTTAGGAATCAGACCTGAACTCTTCCCAGGCACAATTGGCTGTCACTGTTACTTCAGAGAAAGGTAAACAGAAACTGAAAAAAGCACTGCTAACTTGTTGTATCTGTAAATATTTCAAGGAAAAGTGACATAAATGATGATGTGATAAACTTTTATGAAGTGTATTTGCAATTTCCAGGGCAGGTTCCAGGTAAAAGAACTGGAAAATCCATGCCAAGTAGATCAAACCTGATTGCCTTATTCTTATACAACATATGCATTGAATTAATGATTACTTATCTGCAATTTTGCAGAGTGCCTTAGTAATACAGGAAAGCATCTTTGTGAGTAAATTTGAACATGAACTAACACTGTGGGATTTCTGAAAAGTTTTTCTTTGTTTTTGGAATTTAAATTCCTTTGTTTCTCTTCCTTCTTCACTTTTGTTATATTCTCTGATTAACTTCATTAACACTACAATTATGGAAAAAAATGGGACCTAAATCCCTTTTTCAAAATTTACTCAGGAACTGAACTCTAATACAAAATAGTAGCATTTAACAGCCCAGGTAATTTTAAATTTAATATTCAGGCTACTAAGGAACAAAGAGTCCTATTGAAAATTTCACTCTGCTTTCAGCACTTAAAGTTTGCATTGTTTTACTCCTCATTAAAGCTAATAAATTCTGACTTAGTGTTTAGCACAGTTCTCCAATTAGTCTGCTTAGTAGCTAAGAACATGTTTAAGGACAAATATCTTGTGGCCCACTGAAACTTTATGACAAAGATAGCTAAACATATTGCTCCTTAATTCATTGCAAATGGACACCTCTCAGTGTCATATTCACGTTTGTATGGATGACCATCTACTGGGAATAGTTTTATAGAAATGTTGTTAAGTTTTCAGTCTAGACTATGCAGTTATGTGCAGATGTATCAGGGTTTAATTACGCTGATACTTTTGGTCTGTGTTCAGCCCAGCCACCTGTAAAAGTTTTATTCTTACCCGGCCAAGTTATGAGAAAACAAGCACTGATAAAACAGAAACTTTGTCCTTGAAGGGAGTTTTTGTATAAACTATATTTAATTGATGTTCTGTGATTGGCTAATCATTCTCCAAGAACATTTGAAGGAGAGACTGAAGAGGAGATGATGAAGTAACGCCCCCTGACTCAATTAAAAAAGACCCTCCTGAGTGCAGTACACAGGCACAGGGAAAGCCACACGTGTGCAGAAGAGATGCACTTACATAACCAAGGGGGTGGGACGGAGGGCCTCGGGCTGGGCGGTGATGACCACACCGACCTAGGTTGAGGTCACTCAGTTAATTGTATAAAAAGATAACACTTTCTTGGAGGAGAGCTAGCTTCACATCAAGGACAATGTTGCCTTGTGGCGGGGACACCTGCCAATTTGTGAACTTACTGACTTTCCAAGGATGCAGCTTCTGCTATTGGTAATTATAGGTATGCTAGGTCGGTAAGATAATTTTATGGGCAACAGCTGGGTAACTGGGTAGGTTGTGCTGGGGGCTTATTTCTCTCCCCCTTCCTCCCTTTTGAGTTTGTTCGTTTTGTTGGCCACCTCTTGGTAATAAATTTCAGTTTTGTTGAGCTTGCAATGGTGTCATGGTTTCAAGATTTCAGTATGGTCCGAACCCTCCTTAGTACAGCAGTGTTTGGAAGTTGGTGCAGATTTTTGTTTGGTTGTCTGAAGCATTGAATTCTTTTATTCTAGCAATGTTGCATGAAGTAAAATGATGAATAAAGATGAATAAAGAAGTGATTTGTGTATCAATAAGAAAATGAAAGATAAGCTAAGCGTGTGTTAATGCTGTGGACTTTCAAATAAAAGTGTTATTTCTATAAGGAAAGTTTGAGTCCATACAAACTTTACTCTCTTGTTTCATCTCATCAGTAGCATTTAGTAATTCTAAATTGTTACATGACTAATTAACAACTAGTTAGACTAAAGCAAAATTATATCCTGATGAAAAACATAGCATCCAATTCTGGTGCTTTGTCAGTGTGTCATGGATTTTACTTTATGATCTGTGGCAGCAAAAGAGAATCTGAGTAAGCCCATGACAACTGAATGAAGAATCTGACAACAGAATTTCCTTTGGTTCATGGCTAAGCTCTCTTGCTAAAAAGGTGAGGCAATATGCAGATTTTACTAGCAGTTCTTGCCACCAGGTTCTACCGGAGCTGACAGAAGCAGAGGTGTTGGTGTGTAGAAGGTGCACAAACAGAGAGAGTTAAAACTGTCAGGAGAAACTTTTGTAAATGTGGCAGTGAATATAAACAAGACCCTCCTGGGATGATGGAAAATGGAGAATCCTTTATTAAGGGCTGAACATGTTTTTATATTTGAAAAAGGCACAGTAACAAAACATGCGGGGGCCATTGCCACTTTAAAGCTTTTTCTTGGGAAACTTATTACTGGTCATCCTTCTGTGAGCTTCCATCAGAACTTCAACTCCCAGAATACACCGCTACCATTATGCAACAAGCATCCTGTATTAACTCGCTCATAACCCCACACATCCCCCATTTTTATTAATTAAGACAAAACTGAAACCATACAAACCAATACAACTTAGCATTTAAACTTTAAAATAGCCTTATTATGAGCACTTATTAAACTGAGAACTTGCCTTTAAAATCTTTATTAAAACTACCTATACTTATAAAAAAACCAAGGATTATAATGTCAAATTTGAGGAAAACAAGATTTATAATATTAGATCTAAGGAAATCAGGGTTTGTAAATTTACCTTAAATTTGAGGGTTATGTATATCACTAAAATTGAGCACATTAAGCCTTTAAGAAAATAAGTTAAAAAATTCACATTCTTACTAACTCAAACATACAGACACACATCCACACACATCTGGCAGCTGCCCATTCAAACCATCACACACACAATCTCAAAACCCACATCCTTGTGCATTTTAACAATAAAAAAAAGGTTTAACAGCAATGCTTAGTGTCCTATCTCTTTGGTCTTCATTATGTCAATTGGTGTGTCTAATAAATATCTCATCTGACTTGACGAAGAGGTGATCTCTGGTGTATCAATTGATATGTCTGTGTGGCCTGATGATAAGGCAATGTAGCGCCTAACACACCGAGAGGGAACCCACCGCAGCCAGGTACCTGTGGACACACACGCATACCCCCTTGCTACAGTGGTTGTGTCCATCAGGCAGTAGTGACAATAGAGAACAACTCTTGCAGCAGGAACAATTTCTCCTGGATTTGTGGAGGAAAAGGCTACTCAAGACCTCCTGCATTTGGCTGATGAAGTCCTCCATCTTCACCTGAACATCCAGGTTGGTGGTGATGTCACTCTCCTGGAGCCTGGGCTTGGCTTTCTGAACCATCAAGTCCATCTGGTCACTGAGGGACCTCAACAGGCGCTCCTGTATTACACTGTGGTAACTCATCAGCAGCAAATTCAAGTACTGCAGCATCTCATCCCACCCTTGCCATGTCGCTGTTTCATCCTCAAAATGCAGTAGCACAGAACAGTGACTCAGGAAATACAGAGTATTCTTCAGAGATGTGGATAAGGTTGAGGGCACATCACAACTGTGCTGGAACAACAGCTCTAGTGACCTGCAGCACAGGAGCTGGCTCTCTATGGTGTTTAATAAAGCTTCCCTTTGGCTCCTCAGGGGGATATTCAGTATAAATATCTCATCTGCAATCTTACGGGAGCTCCAGGTGGGAGATCTGTCCACTTCCACTGTGATAGACAACATCCACTGGAGCAGGAGCACAACCTTTTGGGCAAAGAAAGCTGCTGGAGCCTGTATGCTGGCCAGACTTGGTGTAGATGAGCTGTGCTAAGCCCTGGTTTCTGCTGAGGAGGAGGGAGTTTCTTGTGGCTGCTCCTGGGACTGGCAGAACCTGACTCCCATACTAGCTAAGACCAACCATTTGACCACTTCCTTGACATTGTTGAAGCACATGTCACATGAAAGCACTTTCTTGGCAATCGACTTCTGCAGCAGGTGCAACCTCAGATTCTTCTGCGAGTCATCCTCCAGGGTCTGTACCATGTACTGCAGGAAGAAGAGCCAGCTGGGGGGCTTCTCCTGGTCTTCCATGATGAATTTTGTCAGCGTCCAGTCCCATCCCACTGTGGCAGCACTGGTTGGATGGAGCATTTGGATCTTCATCAGCAGCATGTGTCCTTCCAGATCTCCTCTTCATAGGCATTCAACAGGACCTGTCTGACCAGGTGGGAGATGATATCTTTGGGGGGACAGTGCTGACAGGAGACTAACTCATTCAGGAGATGCAAGGTGCTCCTCCATGGTGGTGTGCACCATGCTCAGCTTCCCTCTGGGGACGAGCCCAGGTTTCTGCTGTGTTTCCCTGTTGGGTACCATGCCTTGGAAGAAGAGGTGCTGGACTCCACTCATCCTGAAACTGTGCAGTTGGTCCAGCCGGGCCTTGCTGTCAGCATCGCTCCTGGCTGGGGTCACTTGCTGGGTTGATTCATGTGGTAGTAAGTCACTTGTTACCAGCAAAGACCCTTGGGCCTTTCATGGAGTTGTGGGAAGGGTTGAAGCAGGGCTCAGCCTTGCGGGGAAGTCCCTTTCTTGGCAAAGATGGGGAGGATCTTCCTCTGGGCCATCAGCTTTCCAGCTGCTATTGCTGTCCAGGCTGGGGGCATTGAGTCCTGCTGGATGCTGGGCAGGGAACCCAGGTCACTGTTAAAGCTGGTAGCGCTGCACTCCTGCTCCAAGCTGCAGGAGCTGTGGCAGCTGGAGACAGGAGAGAGGCAGCTCTTGTTCCTTATGCTTTCTGCTGTGCCTGTGGTGGCACAGGGCTTCACGGGAGTGCTGTGCCAGGGTGGTGCAGGGCTTGGCTCTGCCACTGACTCCATTTCTTCCTATATGGTGGAGCAGAGCCAGAGATGGGACACGCATGCTGCTGGGGCAGCAGATGCAGTCCTGGGACACTAGTAAGTATTCTAAGCACTCGCGCTACAAGCTTCACAATAAGCTCATAAGTCTCCCGAGTAATTTACTTGGGTCCTCGGGATTGCATAAGCTTCCTCCCCTGCTAACTGTGCATAAGTCACTCCTGTTTGTGAGTTTTCAACAACGTAAGCCTTGCAATTTTCTTTAAAATCTGTAAGCCACACTAAACTGAGTTGTCAATAAAACCATCTTAAAAAGAGCACGCCAATCATGAGGTGTAAAAGTATAACAAATACTCAAATTCTCCATGAACGTAAGAACATGGGGAGATGAAATTCCAGTTTCCTTACCTATTTGCTGAATATCTTTAATTACTTCATACGGCAAAATCTGATATTGAGGGGACTGCCAGGGGCGATAGATTACTGGGCAGTTGTTAACCACCTTCCAATCGCCTGCACTCAATGGCTCCTCCCAGCATTTCGCCCACCCAATTGTCCCCATAACACTGTGTGACCACTGCTGCTCTGCAGAGGGAGAAACATCCAAATTCTTCTCATTATCCTCGGTGTAATCCTCACCTACCAATTCCTCATAATCCTCATAACTCTCAGACTGGGGCATAGAACAGGACAGCGGCAGCGGAAACCGAGCTTCCAAGGCTGTTATACTATGAGATCGACATTTGGGCTCCCTGTCCCTCCCATGACGACATGCACCAGATGGCGGTGGCCTGTCTCCTGTCCTGGGACGAACACATAATAGTGGCTTGTCCACAGACACATAACAGGCATGGGACAGCAGCTCACCTGCGGGTACACTAGACAGCGGCAGCCCTGCTGCCACCCCTCGGCAAAGGACACTGACAGACAGCCTCCCTCTCACTTCCCTTCCTCCCCCCACCCTGGCAGCCTCCCGCCCTGAGACATTCACCCTTCGACACTGGGGGAGCCTCAGGACAAGCAGAGGGAGCAGAATTCATGATCACCATAGATACCAATCTCACTTGTATTGCTTTCAGAGCAGTGATGATCTCTTTGCAAACAGCTAGGTGGTTAAAGGCTTCCAAGTCCCCAAGTCCCACTTCATCAAGAAGCCTTAATCCGATTTTCTGCCATTTGTTTATTTGTGTAGTCCCAGTTCCTGGGAAACTTGGCACATACTTATAAATCCAGCTGAAATTGCCATAATTCTTGCTTTTGAAACATCTCTTTGTTGTCTGTTTAACAGATAACGTAAGTTCTTGGCTGTTCGCTCTTGTTCATGGGATATATTCTCCCCCATCTCCGGTCTGACACTTTATTTCCTATTACTTATCTCTTCAGCCAAATCTGCTTGTCTTCTTCTGTTATACTTTGTAGTTTTATATCATCTCGGACTCGAGGTGCTGTAGTCCATGGTTCCTTATGCTTTCAGAGCTCCCTTTGTCCTTTTCATGGGCCAGAGGCTACCACAGGTCAGATATCCCAAGAGGTTCTAAACACTTGGTTTCCGATATCCCTTTTGAATTGTCCCTATTTAGGCGTCATCTGTGGCAGTGAATATAAACGAGACCCTTCTGGGATAATGGAAGATGGAAAATCCTTTATTAAGTGCTGAACAAATTTTTATATTTGAAAAAAGCACGGTAAGAAAACATGGGGGAGGCATCACAGTCCTGTCCAATCACTTTAAAGCTTCTTCCTGGGAAACTTATAACTGGTCATCCTTCTGTGAGCTTCCATCAGAACTTCAACTCCCAGCGTACACCACGACCATTACACAACAAGCATCCTGTATTAACTTGCTCATAACCCCACATGTAAACATTTCAAATGGTGTAAAGCAACAAAACACTTGCAAATGCTATTTCACAGTGAACGGATTTTTCCAGGTTCAAAGGAAAACAGGAATTAGTTCTAAGAAATTAAATCCAACCAGAACTTCTATTGGGGTGTAACCCTCTACTCCATTAACTAAGGCTGTGCATGTGGTTAAAAAAAGTAACATTAGGTCATTCTGCTTGTCACTGGCCACACCTCCTAAGGGGCATCTTGCAAGTACTGGAACCCAATTAAACCCGATAAGAACTACAGGAAATATGCTACATGTAGTAAAACCAAACATAAGACCACTGAAAATCAAAAAATACATGGAAGTTGAAGGTTCAGGCATGCTTGAGAAGTAACCCTTTATAAAATATCCTAAATGCTTAACAGCCGTATACTTTATTTCTTTTGTCCAACTCTTAGCATAGAACTTTCTGTGATATTTTAAAAAGTATTTTTAGAAATACGTATCAAACTGGTATTTTTTTGGACAGATTGTTCTCAGTTACCTTATTGGGGAAACTGACATTTCAGGCTCTGCTAGTGCTCAGTGATTAGATAATTTTCTGCACCGCAGGCTAAATGAGTAACGAAGTACTTTTCTACCCTCCCTCAGGTGTCATTAACAATATAGTAAAACAAATTGTACACAAAGTTTCCTTTGTCTGATCCTTTTCATATAGAAGTTTTTTGAAGAACTGTCTTTAATGGTGGCATCTATCTTGACTTCTATATGATTTCTTTGGATAAACACAGGCTTCAATGTACACTATTGTTGACTCTATTTTCAGTGAATTCTATGTATCTTTAAAATAGAAAACAAAGAAAAGTCATTCACTGGGAATAAATTTATCTATCAACTCTTCCAAAGAAATACATTCACATGGATGTATACTTAGTATAGAAAGCTGTCACTGTACAAACCCAAAGTTGACTTACTACCTAAGAAAATTGTTTGTTTTCATTAGGAAAGAGTAGAGAAGGTGAATATGAAGACCTTTTCCAAACACAAGCCCCCTTGTGGGTGTGAAGTGTGAATTTCAACAGATTAAAAGAGTGGTCTGATGAGTTTCAAACAAGTTTAGAGACCCGTACCTAGATTTTATTGTTAGATCTAAAATGTGCTCCCATAGAACTAGCAACTTGATTAAACCTATGTTTTCACACAGCAAAACAGCTATTCCACCACATTATTGTGACAGCACGTCTGCACTACAGATTTTGACAGAAGGCTTGCAAGCAATGTGCAAAGTTCTGGTCACAAATCTATTCACCAGTTTACAAATCCCATTCTCTGCTTTGTGCTTCACATATAACAATAAGACATGCTGAAATCTCTAAATGCAGAGGCTTACTGGGGAGGAACAAAACTCATGGGTTTGACACATGCAACAGTACAGTTAAATCTTGTGTACTCTTCCTCTATAAGCAGACAAAAATGGCATCATAAAGATCGAAATACCATGTATGTTTTCGATCAAAATTCTATTTTCACAAGATGCTACAAGAAGACATTTTAATACACAGCTACACTTAGAAATGGTCATTCAAATCAAATTTCCTAAAATTTTGAAAGTTTCCTAAATACAAGTATTTTTCAAGTCCACTTAGGGAATTATCTCATATTCTGATGAATAAACAGGATTTATAAATACATAGGACTTTGTCACATGTAATGTTCTTCCATTAAATATGATCATTTAGTTTCAGCGAGGAGGAAAAAAACTAAACATAGAAAAAAACAACACAACAAACTGAAGTAGTACGATTTAAATTATTTTCTTTATGCCACAACTTTCTAAATTAATTTTATCATGTAGATATGGAAAATAGAAAGAATGTTAAGAGAAGGACGAGTGGAAGGAGATAGGTATCTTGCTCTAATTTTAGAACAAGGAGTGTAGTTTTGAAGCATATTATTCAATTTCCTAAAAAAATCTTTCCTAACTCTTCACTTAAAGATATATTAATCAGAAAAAATAGGGTATTTCTTATAGCTTTACAGGACTATGGTATTTATATCAAATTTTGAGAGTGCGGTTTGTCAGTACTTTTGATAGGCAATGGATTTTGTAAAACGGTTGGGGATTCAGGGAGTCTGATGGAGAATGTTTCAAGTGTGAGGAACAAAAGGATACATGCAAGAAACTAAGAGCTGGAGAAGTAAGAGGAAAAAGGAAAAAATCAAGAAACCACTGAATATTTTCTATGAAGTCACATGGAGTAGATTGCAATGAGTAAATTTTACTTTAGTGGACTTCTCTGTCTAATACGTCTGAAGGCATACATGATCCTGGGTAAAGTTTCACCAAAAAAAAAAATTCTGAAATAAGTAAAAAATCCTGTGAATTATTGTACTATTTTTCAGGTGGAGTCACTTAGGATACGCAGTGGTATTTTGGAAACTCTGTGTTGGGAGGGTAAGAGGGAGACAGAGCAGGGAAATGCAAGGAGCTTACAAGCATGGACAATTATGCATACTATCCTCTCTGTACATTTGTGAGGAACACAGCCAATAAGTTGAAAGGATACTCTAGTCGGAAATATGGGGACCCAATGCAAAGAAACAACCAGCAGACTAACTTTCACCTAGTAGCTAACGAGTCAAAGTCATCTGGAGGGAGGGAAAGAAGAAGGAAAGTCTTAACTTAAAATGCATTGGGAAAAGAAGATGATACTGGTGTTTGAAATTTTTTATTTTTCTAACAACATTGCACTAGTGTTAGATAGTATCAATATTAATGTCAATATTTCCTCTCATTACATATATTTTAGCAGTTTGCCAGGATTTTTATTCATAAATTGGCCTATAACTTGGTCATATGCATGCAGCATTAAGTCAACGGAGGGATGTTTTCTTTTGCACATGTTGCATTAACCAGAGGGATTTTTAGATATTTTCTTGTCTTTAAAATTCATTTAGTGGTGAAAGAGACTTCTTATTGCTTTGTGGTTCAGTATATGGTCTCATTTACTCCTTAATTCAGGCAGAGGCATCTTTTTAATCATTTTATTGGCTGGATCTTAACACTTGGTCTGGCCCAAACTGGGTCCTACAGCCTCTGTTCTATAGCAGGAATACCATTAGCTCACTTGTTTAATTGTAAACTTTGAAGCCACTGAGATGCTGTTTCCAGATACATTACATACTCAAGTTGTCACACCTGCACTCATTCATGCAAGATTTTTTAAATCACAGAGACACTCACTTTCATGCTTTACCCAATAAGTACCGTGGAAAATGCTTGGTGTTTCTGCAGTGCACAGGACTGAGCTCCATTGCCAAACAGTAATGATTTTCTTCTTCTTGATGCTTTTTCATGTGCATACCTGGACTTAGATTCATCTCATAAAGCAAGAATTCAAAAGAAGGAAACTGTATTTATAGTTATGCTTGGTATTTCCTATTATAAAAAGTCCTGTATTTCTGAATTTGCTGTTAATCTTTGGCATTTTAGTGTCTGATGTGTAAAAAATAATTGTAGGCATAAATAACATGTGCATCAGGATAAGTCAATGCAGTGGTCAGGTGTCTCAGTTTAATGAGACTGAATTGTTTTGCTAAGGAGGATGAGTTATGAGGAAGACCAAACTCCTCCCTCTAAGCAACTGTAAATCCGAAATTATTTAAGAGGCTCCAGTTGAGGAAGTAGGGAGAAAGGAAAAAAACCCAGCCCTTTATTAAACAACATATGTGTATTGGCAGAACAACAAAAGAACACAAAACCAAACAAACAATAATCCTGTTCCCCAAAACCCCCTTCAAAAAGGAAACAGTTCAGTACTTTCCGTCTTTTGGCACAATTCTAACCACAATCAGCAGGGCACTGTTGGATCACTGGAGGAGCAGAGCCTGTAGTTGCTTGGTGTTGGCTGGCGAGTTGTTGTTGGGATCTGGTGGTCACCGTGTGAGGTCCTGGTGCACGGGAGAAGGTAAAAATGGAGATCTCCCCCCCACACTGAGAAGGGGAAGGGGAAAAGGAGAAGAGCCTCTTCCCACAAAGCCCACGCTGTCTGTGGCTGTCTGTGGCCAGGATTTCCCCCCTTTCATTGATGGACACATGCCACTACCAAGACAGGAGCAGAGGAAAGAAAGGACGACCTCCTCCCCCAGAGGTTCCTCTGCAGGTGGGTCAAACCTATCCAGTGAAGTCTGAGCAGGTATGGGCTGGGGGCAGAACAGGGTGCAGGAAAGCAGAGGCAAACCAGGGCCAGAAGCAGCCAGGTGATCCAAAATAAAGTGAACCTCGGACCCCTCCAACACACCCTCTCTCTGTCCAGGCAAAAGTGGAGTGCCATTTCCTGAGAAGAAAAAAAACTCAACCTTCCCCCCCTCTCCCCCCCAGTCTTCTCAGGGCTAAAAGTCTGGAATGTGGGTCTGCTAGCTAGTTCCTTTGTGTGTGTTGATTACCCTAGGCAAACACCTTCCCCCTCCCTCATTCAACATATTTCTTTTACAGTGATGCAGGGGAAAGAAAAAAGTTCCCCCTTGGGTTTTTTTTAGAACAAGTAAACCTGTGACATCAGGCAACTCAGTTAGAAATGAGATGATTCCTGGAGCGATTATTTAGGTTTAACTAAGATGTTTTCAAAAATAGTGTATCTGTTTTCAATACCTTCACAATTGTCAAAAAGATTTGTTTTGTTAACTATTCTTATTTTGTATTATCATCAAAATAAATCAAGTGTTTTACAAATTCTTTATTTTCTTATTAATTTATTTGAAATAAGATTTTAAAATTACCTTCTTGCCTTAATTATAAAAGAATGAATAGTAAGAAATATATCTTAGTGTAACTTATGGGGGCATTTTCCAAGTGACCCATGTATCCTGGATTACACAAAAATTCTGGTATCCATCTTTTCTCTTTTCCTCAAATTTGCCTACCAATTTGTACTGTGATGGGAACTTGAGATAAGGACGTTACTATTATCCTAGGAGAAGAATGTATCCACAAGTGTAGAATGCTGATGGCTCAGACAATCAAGGTGCAAGCTGCTGATGTGCAAAGTAACCACAGGATTACTAGAGGGTGGCGGTCTTGTCTCTGTCCTGTGGCCATGTGCATTTTGTTCTGTGTTGGGAGGTAGCTACCATTTAATTTAGTTTGGTGTGAGGGTCTTGGGAAGTTTCTCCTCTTTGGTTGGTTTAACCCAGTTTTATCAATATTGTTATTAGCATTCTTCTTGGTAAAGAGTTATTTTTTTCACTTATATCTAGGAATATTTGGTGTCTCTCTCTGTATTGAAGTAACTAAGGGTATTGAATCCAAGGGGGGAGACTTCTGTCTGAGGTCCTCAAATTGTCTCATACCAAGACACCATGTTAAATAATTTACTTCATAATATTAAAGTTAATACAGCTAGCAAGATTTTCTTGCTTTGGAGCTTAATGATACCTTAAGTGCTCTGACTCTGAAGCCAATGGTTACAATTACAGTAAGGCAAAAAAAGGAATACATTACAAGCTGTAGAAAACATTTTCCAGATGATGAATTGTTCAGTTTTGCCATTTTTAGGATAAAATCTTCAGATATTCAGTGCAAGACCCTGAGAGGGACATGCATGCTAGAGACGTGATAGCTTATTTGTTGTCAGCTAAGGGGTCATAGAATCAACTGATTTGGAAAAGACCTCTGAGATCATCAAGTCCAACCCTTGATCCAACACAGCTGAGTTTAGTAGACCATGGCACTAAGTGCCACATCCAGTCTCATCTTAAAAACCTCCAGGGATGGAGAATCCACCACTTCCTTGGGCAGCCCATTCCAACGTCTGATTACTCTCTCTGAAAAAAATTTCTTCTTAATATTCGATGTAAACCTCCCCTGGCACAGCTTAAGACCATGCCTTCTTGTCCTACTGCTGGTTGCCTGAGAGAAAAGACTGATGCCCACCTGGCTACAACCTCCTTTCAGGTAGTTGTAGAGAGTGATGAGGTCTTCCCTGAGCCTCCTCTTCTCCAGCCTGAAAAACCCCAGCTCTCTCAGCCTCTCCTCACAGGACTTGCACTTGAGTCCCTTCCCCAGCCTTGTTGCTCTTCTCTGGACTTGCTCCAGCACTTCAATGTCTTTCTTGAACTGAGGGGCCCAGAACAGGACACAGCAGTCCAGGTGTGCCCTCACAGCACTGGGTACAGGGGCGTAATCACTTCCCTCGTCCTGCTGGCCACACTGTTCCTGGTACAATATTTTCTGTTACAATGTTTCTGATATTCTGTGCTGTCTTGCTTTGTATAAGTGCATGTCTTTGTCATCAGTGTTGAGTTCCTTTCTATTTGGAGGTATTGCCTAGATATTTTACCTGGTGTTCTTTCATGAAAAACTAATTTCTAACCACTATAAGCAAAGCATTCTAGGAAGAAGACTGTGTCCTTTGTGGGATTTGTTTAAAAAGCTCAAATGTTTTTTTTTTTTTCCCTGAAAGTAAACACTAGTATTTAAATTGCTCTTGTTTCCCTACTTTTCATGTATTGATGATTCGGAAGGTGATTCTAATTTTGAAACTTGCTTTTTATTGTGAGGGTTTTTTTGTTGCTGTTGTTGTGTGTTGTTGTTGGTTGGTTGGTTGGTTTATTCCTTTATTCAGAATTTTTCTAGTCAGAGCTGTTATGCTTTAGGTCAATTGAAATAGAAGGATATTTTTCCCTTTCCTGTTCTTATTTATAACACTTCTATCATATGAAAGGGGAGATTTTCTCAAACAGTTAGTGTTTGATTATGCTGTTAGTGCTCCAGAAAAGCCAAGGACCTTGTGCCTGATGAATCTGTCAGCATCCCGTTATGGGGACCCTTCACTGAACGGATCGGAGGGCAATTTGGCTAACTTGTTCAGGGTCATGTGCAAACAGAAGGACCCTCTCCCAAGTTTCCACACCTTTAATTGGTCTGTTGTCGAAAAGATAGATTCAGGGACACACACCAACAGCATGAAAGAGACTCCCTTCTGGGTTTCCACAGGTGAGTATGTTATCCTCTGCCAGCAGCTGTCAGTGCCCTTGAAGGACACATTTAACAGTTTATGGATTAATACTCTTTATTAATATAATAGAAAATTGTGACAAGTTAAGGTTTGAAGATTGCCAGTGATAGTATCTGGTTGCAAAATCATATTCAAAGCAATATACAGATGTATTGGGTCTGGTTGAGCTGGAGTTTATTTCCCATAGTAGCCCTCACAATGCTGTGCTTTGCATTGGTAGCTAGAAGGGTGTTGATAACACACCACTGTTTTGGCTACTGCTGAGCACAGCATCAGCACTGTAACATTCCCTCCTCAGTTGAGAGCAGGATCCTGGGAGGGGCACAAGTGGGCCAGCTGACCCAAACTGACCAAAGGGATATTCCATACCATATGACGTCAGCTCAGATAGAAAAGCTGAGGCAAGGAGCAGGAAGGCAGGCATTCATTGTCTCCAATGGCTGCCTGCTGAGAAACCATCACGCGTGCTGAACCCCTGCTGCTCGGGAGTGGCCGACCATCACTGCTCATGGGAAGCAGAGAATAAACCATGTTATCTTTCACTTAGCTTTTGTGTGCACAAGCTTCCCTTTGTTTCTGTTTTAATGAACTGCCTTATCCCAACCCACAAGTTGTTTTTCCACCTTACTCTCCCCCCATCCAGCTGGGAAGGGGAGTGATAGAGCAGCTCGATGGGCACCTGGTCCAGCCACGGTCAACCCACCACAACTGATAAGCTCTAATCCCTAACAAAGTCTAGCTCAAGATAGTAAATCAGCACACATAGAGTACTGTTCTTACCCATGAGGCATCTTTACGGGAGAGAAAACAGCTTCATCTCATTGAGTGATCCCAGGAATTGCTATGGAATCTTCTCTAACTTCTCCCTCTTTTGGACTTACTTTTTTACTATTTTTATGTTTAGGTTGAGCTTAAGTGAATTTGGTCATACATCATGTTCAGTGGTAGGTGATCATACCTTGGAGATGGGTAACACTGGTTATCTGATGTAACCTTTGGGACGGAAGTGTGTATCTGTGACCTTGCTATGCTTGCTGGTTCAAGATTAAGAAATCTTTCTTCTCCCTTGGTTGAAAGCTGCTATGGACCTTATTAACTACAAGGTATCACTGAGCTCCCTCCTCTGCAAGGGTTTTGAGAGAGATTGACTGTGATGTCTCCACTCTGCTCCACCCTCAACTTCATCCTCCTTAGCATGTATTGCATGTGGCATTGTGGTCAGGCATGTTGACTTCATTCCTTCCGTGGGAGTAGCAACTGCGTTTCATCCAGGGAGTAGCAATTGCATATCACCCTACAATTTAATTACTGTTATAGCTTCTGCTAGATTGTGAACAAAACTTCTTAGTTTTATCTAATTTTACCTCCAGTCCTTTTCCCGCACACCTCTTATGAAAATGAACATACTGTGCCTTTAATTCTAATTACAGTCTTAATTTCATATTAAAATAATGAATGCTATGCTTTTTTGCCAGTTCTTTCAAGCTTTGTAACAATATTGATATGAAAAATATCCAAAAATATAACTGTGTGTTGGAATAGGCAGGCAGTTGGACACTTCTGCCTGTAAGAGAATTCCTAAACCATTTATCCAAAGAACATTGTATCAAAGAAAAGTAGCATCTGGCACCTAAGAAGCTTTGCTCAAATCCCAGCTCTCTGAGTTCAGATAGTGAACCCAGACAAGGGTAAATAAGTGGATGTAGAAGGGAGAATAAAATAAGAGCCTCATTTAATAACAATTCTAATAGTGAAGGTAGAGAGTCAAAATCAAGGAATAGGTGACAGAAGAACCTGATACTGCTTCCATATTAGCTGGATGACTTTTAAATGCATTGGTATATACTGCAGAATCAGAGAATTGTCGAGATCAGAAGAGACCTCTGATGATCGTCTGGTCCAAAGCGCTTGTCAAGCAGGGCGACCTACGGTTACTGTGTGGTTGGAGATCCTATTAAGTGAATAAAATTGTTAGAGGCTAAAACATAGTTCACCATGCAGAGTATAGAACTAAAAATAAAGTGCGGTTTCTTAAAGTTCTAGAAAACATTATTTTTTTATAGGGCATTTAATTGCATTGAATAATGAAATGATCATCTTGTGGTATTGTTTGAAACAATATTTTGTTAAAGAGTCATGTAATGAACCAGATGAGAACTCTGGCTGCTTTTTTGTTCAATGGAGAAAGCTTGGAATCTTTAGCCTTTCAACAGAATGTTTAAGTAGGCAAAGCAAGGCTGATATATATCTCTAGTTAACATACATTAAGTGAAGTTAATGTACAGTCATAGTCATGGAAAATAATGGGAATTATTTTCCCTAGAATAGATCATATGTTTTTTATACATTACGGAAATAAAAGTACCTTGGAATACTGAAACCATATTTTTTTACACATATACAGCATAAAAATAAAACTTGAACATCATTTGTCACGGAGGAATCTGCATTTCAACTTCCATATTTATATATTTTAATTAAAATGCCTGAGAATTCCAGAAGCCAGAACTTGGTCACTGCAAAGTGAATTGGAAAAAATTAAGATGGATCACAGTAAATTACCACACAATATAGCTCTAATACAGTTTCAATTTGAGCATTATCTTTTCCAAGTGGGCTAATTAGACCGTCTTAGCTTCCTCTGGAAGTTCTGCTTGTATTACAGATCCTTGTTTTAAGGCTTAAACTGTGATTAAATAAACTACCACAACTGAGAGCCAGTCCTTAACTGGATTGGCAACTAACAGCAATACTAAATGTCGAACTCTCTTTTTTTCAAAGAGGAGATACCTGCTACTGGAGCCTTCTTGCATAGATTACTTTCAGTTCTGTGATGACTGGTAAGGACAGAGAAAGAAGAGCTGCAGACTTGGGACTGAAACTCTCTCTGCAGAGAAGAAAGAATGCTCACAGTGTGCTCATCTTCTGAATCTGTACAGAAAGCATCTCTCTTAAATAACATTAAAAGTGCACAGCATATAGAGCAATTAGAGTCTCTCCCCTCACACAGAAGACATAGGTTTTTAAAGTGTCAAATTCAGCTGGTGAAAAGATGAGGTTACCTTTAGAGTTAAATGCTGAGTTGACAACCCCTTTCACTGGGGTTGTCTTGGGCTGGGCTAGGATTTGGACTTGATGAAACTTGTTGATCCCTTCCTACTCAGGATATTCTACGATTCCATGATTTACAGGCAGTGTTTTCTTTATATTCTGTAACTCATGCCGTGGACAGGATAAATAATACTAAATCAGAAATTAATTTGTATCTTTCATTTTCCTTTCCCTTTGGTACAACGTGTAGCCCTTGGCCATCACCTAATCTGATGGAAATGATTTTTCAAAGAAATATTTACTTACTTACATGTAGGCTTTCTACGGACATTTGCCTTAGAATATTTCCCCCAAATTAGCTTGTCTTTGAAAATCCTATACAACTCAAAGAAGTTTGCTATCATGTTTTAAATTGGAACAGAATAGCAGAAGGTCTTAAAATCAGAAGAATCTACACTAATCTCACAAAAACTTTGGTATAGAGAGTTTTTTTGCTAGGTTGATTTGGGACTGGCTTTTTTTAGAGTGCTTATTATTTGAGTGCACTTTGAATATTCAACTACAGTTTCTGTTGACTTCACCTGCCTCCATGGACCAATATTTTTAAAGGAGATAATTCTTGAATTTGACACTGATAGATGAAGAACTCACAAATTGTAACTCATATTCTGAACTATTAATATTCAATAAAATGCAAGCATTAACAGTGCAAAGAGAGAAGTAAATTCATAAGTTCTGCATTTAGTTGTTTTCATCACAAATATCTTATTTCTCATCATAAAATCCATCACTGTAAGGAAAAGAATTTATTAGAAGGAGTTATCTAAATGTTCTAGAATTGAAAGTCTTTGCTCAAACATTTATTATAAGGGAAGATCATGGTTACTTTTAACAAGATGCTTGGTATGTTTTTAAAGAGGATTTAGGTTATGATTGAGAGTGATACCAAAGAATTACCTGATGTTCCAATATATGTCTTCAATTTCCAACTTACCGACATTATCATATGTCCTAAGAAATAAAAAATACAAATGAAACTATTCTGTGATTTCTAAATCCATTAAAATTATTGATATTATAATTTTTTGCTATTTATACTTCTGATGCAATTTGCTTTTCTCTTTATGTATGTATGCAAAGTAGATGGAGAATATCTTCCTTAAATGCTTTTTCAAACTGAGAGATTTTACAAGTTGGTATTAAGAAAACATACCTGAAATAAACTGTGACTATAATATTTTTCTCTAGGAAGAGTCTGAAAGAATGATTAAATGTAACTAGTGATATTTTCTTTTGATGTCTATGTTGATGTCTATGATTTCTAATATAAAAATATTATATAAATAATCAATGTACTGTATTTCTTTTGTGTTTAATTGCTTGAAAAACTTTGACATTACTGAAGTATTAAAACAGTAAGGTTTCACTTAAATTGCAGATATTCCCTAATGCAAATGTTGAATTCTTTGCAACCACTGGAACAATATTCTTTGATCTGGAAGTGTGTAATATGATTATGTTTAGGAATCTCAACCTTTTGCCAGTATTTAGCTATTACTTGAAAAAATTTCATCTCAAATGCATCATCTGCTTTTGGTCTTGATTTTCTTGTCATCATCCCACACAATGCCTGCAGCCTCTTGCATTCTGAACTGTAGCAGTTGCCTGGACTTTTTCCATGCCTTGAAGGGTCTGTCAAAAGATTTTATTGTACCAAGATCGTCTTCTGGATCATATTTTCCTCTAAAATATCATCATATTAAAGAATGTAGAATTTGTTACGTGGCAATATTCGGTCAATAGGATTAGTAAAAAGGCAGTTACAGTGTTAAATTCAGCCATATGTAACAGTACATGAAATAAAGATCAGCCAAAGTTAGTGGTCTTTTTTTGACGAAAAAATATCAATAATGGATAGGGTTAATGTTGAATTCTATTTCAACAGGCATTAATGAATATCAAGTACCAAAATTTAATCTGAAGCTCTACAAAGTAAAGTTTTGGAAATCAAAAAGTTTTAACAGGTTTTTCATCAATTGTTCCTCTTGGTACATTGCCAGTGCTTCATTGATGGTGTGCCCTTCCTCTGGCAAGACCTTCAATATTCCATTTTGAACAGTTATACAAAATATCAGTGTCAGTAATATCTTTGATTTTTTCATCTAAACAGTAATAATAAACAATTTTTAATGCAGACATTCCTTTTTTGCCTTTTGAACTTTGTTATTTCTCTGGCAAGAAATAGAAAGAGAAAGAACTTCAAAATGCCTACACCGACATAAAAAACGAAAGTGCACATTTTGCGTCACAAATACTATATACAGGTAAGTATCTGCAGACTTCATTATTTCTAATATTGTTTCCATTTTTATATGTTCTGAATTTTCTTTACAGAATGAAACAAAGCTAAAAATCCCCACAATTGTTTCCCTATTGTTCTTCCATGTGTATAACTCTTTCTTCCCTAAAGCACAGAGTGAATTTTGTGTGAGTAACTGGGTTTGCAGCAAATATGCATGCATCGCTAATTTAGAAGATTTTAAAGTAGAAGAAATTGTAGCAAAACCACTTTTTAAATAAATGCTTATGACCTGGTAAGCAAAAAAACGTTTGCATTCCCTGTGGTTTTATAAAAATTGTCAGAACACTGTAGTTTTGAGAGCTCAAAGACTTAAGAGGCTGAAAAATGAAGAGGAAGTAGTAATTGTCTAATGCCAAGTGATGTATTAAAAGCATATGAGAGGTTTTAAGGTGACTTTGTGTAGAAAATAATGAGCTACAGAACTGGGTATAGCAGTGTATTGCCAAAATTCTAAAGTTTTAGTACTGGTTTTACAACAAATTCTAATTCTGAATTAATAATGCACTCTTTGTCTTCCTTCCTTTCTTTCTTTCTTCTTTTTTTTTTTTTTATAAATGACACTATAATTTCTGATAATACACCTTAGTAGCCCAACAAACATTGTATGCCTCTGCAAGGAACCATGCCTCCTCATTCAGAAAAAGTGATTGAAGGGGGTGCTTCCTAAGGATTTTGGAAATTCTTTAGAAACTCAGCTGTGAAGAACAATAATGAACAGTTATTTTGTGTCAGGTCTTTGGTAAATCATTTAAATGTAAAGAAGGTATTACAATTTTAAGAAGAAAGTGTCCATGTGCATAAATAAATTTTCCTACTTGTGTCCCAAACCAACAGATTTTTGAAAATCTTAAAATAACACTTCCCAGTTATAGATGATATTCATGAAGTTTACAGACTAATTTATATGCGTAGATTAAAACACCATGGAAACTTCCATGATGTTCTGAATACTGTCTTTTTATATTTTTATTTTTTAAAATTTTTTAAAATCCTAAAACCCCAAACCCCCATTTTCAATATCGTAATCATAATGGCATAATGTAATGTTAAAAGGCCCAAATCAACAGATTGTTTAGTTCCAGTGTGTGGTGATTTGAAACTCCCAAGAATCTAATTTCTAAGTTCAAGCCCCCCTCCCACAGTTTGCCCCTGTGAGAGGGTTTAGTGATGGCATGGACTTGATATCTTTTTTACCTCATGTAGAGAGTTTTCAGACAAAACACAACCATTTGTTATTGGGGAAAGGGGAAAATATTTACAAAGGTTTATTTACAAACATATATATATTTACATTGAATTAAATTCCTCTTTTCCTTCAATAAAAGTCTAAGAAGAAAAGAGAAAAGTCTTTCTGTCACTCCTCAGGCCATAGTTCCTTCATTTCATTTTTTTGTGGAACTGGTTAGTGTCTTTCATTTTCCTGAGACAGTAGATTTAAGTATGGTAGTCAGGATTTTTGTTCTTATTTTGTGGAAATTCCAACCCCAAGCCCGAGCCTTCGGGGGATTTTCCTTGGAAACCTTCACTTCTCTTGGGTTAGAGCATTTAAGGCAGCTTTCAGTTCAGTCTTACCAGAGCTCCTCTGCTCTGTCTCAGCTCGCTAGCATGGTAGCAGCAGCAGCAGCAGCAGCAGAGGACAAGGCCACCTCCTCCGCATTCTGTCCTGGCTCAGCTCTCAGGACGACTCAGAGTTTTTCAGCTCCTTTCTCTCTCTCTCTAGCTGCTGCTGCATTTCAGGACTCCTTAAGGGTTTGGAAGTCCACCCCTCCTCTTCAGAAGGTCTCTGGGTTTTGGGAAAGTGATACAGTCTTACCCCAAAACAGCCCTGTTGAGTTTTCCTCTGTTTTGTTGCCAGCTCTCCCTCCTGCAGGAACACCTCTGCATCTTTCAGCCGGCTTCACGTTATCTCGCTGCTACTGGCTATATTTTGGCTTTTAGCCATCGCTGTCTCTGTTCAGGACTGCTCCGCTGCCACTTTCAGTGTCTTCTGCTGCTGCTGACAGTAAGGAAACTCTTCCAGCTCTTGATTACGGGACCCGGTCCAGCTTTGACACTATACTGGGTCTCCCGTAGCCTCAGCTGGGGGCTGGGGGCCCTTGGCCCCCAGAGGGGCTCACTGGCCCCCTGCTTCCTCCTGGCTCAGATCATGGCTACCTACCCTCTAAACTATCTTTACCCCCTTCTCTTCTGTTTCTGTGGGTATGTAATTTCCGCAGGGTGCACGTGGACTTTTTATTGGTCCAGTATTATCAGTGGGGCAAACCATTACTACCTCAGAGAAAAGGTTTTTCAAACCACCACACAGTACTATTTAGCGCTAAAATTCAAAAAATATTTTTATATATGTCAATTCCTCTGAGAAAAAAATTAAGCATGTGAATGAATGCTGTATTGAACATGACAGGGTCAATGGAGCTTAATGGTAATGACCACACCCATTTCACCCATTTCCTAGGTCTATTTTTCAAAGTTTTACAGTAGAAGTGTATGCCTTTTACAATGGACATACTATGTCCTGTATTGTTTGATTATATAACTTAATACTCAGTGAGTAATTCCATAGAAGAGAGTGGATTATTTGCAAGTCAATAGCAGTTTTATTAGTAATAGTAATTTTTAATAGTCACAATTAAACGTTATTTTCTATTTTTTTACTCAAATGAAGAACAAAATCTTTTTTTTCATAACACAGATGACATTGAAACACAGATAAGTCAATATGGATAAGTTACTGAAAGTCAGATATAATTCAAAAGGCATTTCAGTTCTACATTCTGTGCAAACTAAAAGTTTGTGAAGAGAAACTGAAACAACAGTTCAGAAACCTTTTAGAGTCTTTCTTCAACATTGTAGTTGCCTCACATGCCCTTAAAAACACTGAAAGTAATATGGCTTTTGCTTTCTGTGTCTTCTAATTTAAATGTTCTGCCCCTTTATTAAATTTTGGTCAAAATCCCAGGACTTAAGAAAACAATAAAAATCTGATTTTAGAGTGCCTTATTGTGGCCATTAACACATGGAGCTTACTGCTGGGAAAGACTGATGCTCAAAAGACAGAGGAAAATAGCACCTGCTTTCTCACGCTGGCATATGTTTGCAGTCTTGATAAAAATGCAGAACAGCACACACAGAAACTGTGTGGAAACACTATTCACATGGTAATTCCTTTGTATCTCAATAATTTATTTTCAGGTGATTGAATGAATTCCAGACTAGTAGGAGGATTCAAGCATCCTCTCCCTTAAGTTAAGAAGTTTCACATTTAGAATCTAACTGATGTCTTAGATCAAAGACCACACTTTGGGCACTCAAAAATTAAATGTGGACTCACTGATTGAAATCAAACCCAAGTTAACCTAAATAATTTATCTTTAAATAAAAGAAGCCCAAATGGAATTCACCAAAAGCTCAATTTTGTCAGATGAAAGGAATAGACATTTTAAAGTGTTCCTCATATTGTTTCCACTCATGGTTAGTGACAAAACACAGAACTGGGCTGACACTTGCTCAAAGTCAGTCAGATACAAAATACTATTTTTAAATAACTTGATGTCACAGGCCAATGCAAAAGAACTCCAGATAAAAGGTAATATTCATGGCATGGGAAAAACAAATATAATCATACTAGTAACTAGTAACTATACTTTTCTGAATTGATGTCATAGCATCTTAATCTCTGTTCAAATTAGGAAACTGTCTAATAAGTGCAAGCGTTCTGTACCCAGAGCATCTGCTGAATGTTTGATGTGTTTAAAAATTAGAGAAAATAATATTCCTATGTGAGCATGCCCACTGTCATTTTGACAGGTTCCTTGAGACTGGCCAGTAATAACTGATAAAGTAAACAAAGTAAACAAAGACAAAATGAAGTAGCTGATCAAAATCTATAGCCTCTCATATGCTGGAAGGCTGGCTCAATATGGCCTCTTTTGACAGTTTTAGGTCTGATATGTAGGCATACTGGTGGGTAGCTTAATATCTACTTGCAATATAAATGAAACTAAATGCACAAATGTAAAGTAAGGATGTACAAAGCAGCAATTGGTCATTAGTCTGCAAATCACCTAAGTCTAAGCCCTCGTCTTTTTTTCTTACCTGTCAAGTATCTTTTGTTCCAACACTGCTGTTTAGATTGGATATGGGATATAATTTAAAGTAGGAGTAAGGTGCATTTCCTTTACAGTATGTCACCCGTACCTCTTCCTGCTTGCGCTCTTTTACTGTGTTTTTGTTACTTTTCTGCTCATCCAAACAGGAAACGTAATTCATCGGAGTGTCTTGACTGCCTCATTTCAACCCAAAAGCTAACTCAATTACCACGTTTTCCTACACAAACATTGAATCTGTCCACATCCACCTACAAACTATGCCTAGGTATGCTTTTAGTTTTGCAAACCTTTTAGCATCCATGGCTAAGTGTTGTGTTGACAGTGAAACAACAAACTGGGCTCAGCTTTCCATCATTTCAGTTTTGTTTATGAAATGCTTTTGATTCTCTAATTGTTGACACTCACTACCCTGAAAAGTTGAGCTATTTTTCCAGGACTAGAGGATAGTATTAGTTCTACATAGGACTAAATCATGCTGAATTTGGCATATACTCCTGAGAGGAATGGCTCCATTTTCCTTCTAGCTATGCTCCACATGAATGGAAAGAAAAAGAAGAGCACAATTCTTTGATTGTGTTTGCTTTGAGGTTTTCTTTTTGCTTATTTTGGTGAAAAATATAATTTCCAAAATAACTCAGAAGTAGAACCAAAAACTTGTTCAAGCAAATCTGGAAACCTATGTACCATAAAATAGCTTTTGATAACTCAGTTATAAACAATTAAGGAAACATGTAAGACGCATATGGGCAAGCTTTATTGATTCCAAATATGCTGAATGTGCCTGACACAGGTTAGGATTGGGTCCCAAGTGTAAGAAAATTTCTAAAAGTCTACTCCTGTACCAACTGGAGAGTTCAGTGTATTAAAGGACTCACAACTGTTGACTGCTGCCTGCTGGAAGACAGAGGCCTGTAGAATCTCTGGCTCAGTGGTATGACTGAGAGTGAAAATGATCCTGTTCTCATCCCCCAAATTGTGTGGGTGGTACATTAATGTTGTTGACAGCCATAACACAATAATAAACAACAATAAAATAGATAATAATATGCTTGTTCCTTTACTTTCTTTTTAGTAAAGGGTGAATCAACAGATCTTCTCAGTACAGAAATATAGGAGGTAGTGTCAACTAGAAGTGGAGAATTCTGTGTGCATAAGAGGAAAGAACTCCTTTCTGCAGTCTCAGGAGCAAGATATGGGGAAGGATAATAGCCTACTGCCTTTCACCATCCTGCACTAAAAAACCATTCCTGAATAGTATTATTTCCTAACTCAACTTGAAATCTAACAGGCTCAAGTTTCACAGTAATGTAGAAATTAATTTGCAGAGGTACAACATGCATTTAAAAACAGAGAGAAAAAAGCCAATCAAACCTCCCCTTTCTCCTAATCAGACCAATTAGTCATCTCAGGTTCAAGGAAATTAGGGATTTTGAGTGATGTAGACAAATTTGTCTGGATTGCATGAATTAAAAGAACAAAATAGGAGGAAAAAATTGTTTGAGAGGTATTATTTCTAATAAAGACTATGGCATTTGAAACACTGTTTTAATTATCAGCATACTCTGAGACTGGAATAGTAAAAATACTCCACTGAATTTTTACATCTTTTAGTGCCTTTTCTTCTTTGCCTTGGAAGGGGAATTTATTCTATATTTATGTTAAATCTGGGATTTGTTTTTTTTATTATTATCATTTATGTATGTCTCTGAATGTTTGGAATGATTGTCAAACAATCTTTCAGTTGTGGGATAACAACGTTAGGCCCTTTGTAATTAGATCTTCCACATTGTGAGGGGCTTGTTGGATACAGTGTCAATAAGCACATTATTAGCCAAGATGAATTATAAATGAGGATATGGGTTTGTGACTGTTGAGGTACTGTGTTAAAGAGCTGTTCTGGTTCTCTCTGAGAATGTGAAGGAAAGTGACTAAATGCAAATATCACAATCGCTGCTTTCCTTGTAGGTTAGGGGGTTATGTTTTTCATTTCAGCTGTTCTCAAAATCCTATTGAATTATATTTTCCAGGTGTGAACAAGAAAAAAAAACCTCAAACCTGCACTCTAGTCCTAATGCTGATGGGACAGATTTCCTGAACTATAGTCTGAGGAAAAACACATTAACTGTAATAAATAGGTCTTATAAAAGTTTTTACTCCTACTATAGTTAATCAGTTTGAAAAAGACGTTTAAGCTGTAAATAGCTTTTAAAAGTAAACTGAGCTATACACTAAGTGACAACTATTATTACATTTTCTGCTTCTGTGAGAAAAGTAATGTACGAAGAAAGTGTCTATGATTCAAAGGCATCTTGCTCCAGACATTTTTAACAACTGAAATTTGCAGTGGGTAGTCCACTGAAGTGTCTTGTCTTTAAATTATGCACTGTACATTAGAAACAAATGTACTGCTGGAAACCTTACATGACAGCACAGTCTTCAAGATCTGCCAATTAGGATGCTGCTAAAACAGAAAACATGAGTTACAGATTAGCTGGTCTATCTAAGAAAAAAAGAAAGTGAGCAATGATTTTCTGTTCTGCTATAAAACAATAGCTTTGAGAATTAACTAGAGAATATATTTTTCCTTTATGTTTTTTTTACCTGCAAAGCAAGTAGCTTTATTTAATGGGATGGACTAAAGCATTTTCTGATGTGTTTCTCAACTTCTAAATAATATAATACTATATAATAATAAGATGATATTTTAACAGAGGAAATTAATATAAGAGGTGATAAAGTCATATATAAATTTAGATCAGAGTGGTTTTGAATCACCGGCTATGATTCAAGAACAAAATACCATAAGTCAGTTCCTTTATATATTAAGCGTCTTTAGATTGTGGACTTTTTGTTTGATTTTAGTTAGATTAAGGGAAATCATTTTGTTGTGCTGTGGGTTACAATGATTTTTATTTATTTTCTCAAAAGTCACTAAACCTCAGGATATTTATATTATAGAAATATATATTTCTGTTTTAAGCAAACTACCTTGTATGCAACCTTATACCTCATGTTAGTTCTTTATGACAGATGATGCTAAAATGCATAGCTTCCCTCCCGTAAACAAACAGTGAAGTCAACAGTTGTTTTAAAAACAAATTAAAAAGCTAACAAGAAACCTAGTGTAGGTTTGCCTTCGGTGCTTGATCCAATAGCTGTCAGAGTTCTCTGTGTTCAGTCAGTTTAGGAAGATGGGCTGTAAATAGCTGTATAGAGGAAAAGAATTTAACTCAAATATTTTCATTTTTTGAATATTTGCACTGACATCTATTACAATAATTTCTGCTCTTCCGAAGTTCTGATGTCATGGTCTTTAAGCAAAGGGAAGAATATGTTTCCTGAAATGATGATGTTGGCACTGCTCAGCATGAATATTCTCTGGAGACTTTGTCAATTCTGACAAGAAAAATTGATTTTCTGAAAGAAAATTCCTAAATCTTGCATCTAAAATTAGTGATTTTTGCATATTTTTTCTTCCTGTACAGTTATTTCCCCTTCAGTGCTGAAAGATATCCACTCCTTTCCTCCCTCTTCCCTACCACCAAACACTCACCCTTCTTTCATCTGTCTCTGATGGGAAATGTGATTTATCCTAAGATAAGAACACCGGGTGGGTATTGCAGGAGGAGACGATTGGGTGGTTGCATAACTAGAGCATTCCAGAGATGAGGGAACAGAATTATTAGGCTTTGGTGCACATTAGCCGGTGAAAAGGTATAAAATACTGTTAGAGACTGGGCCAACTGGCCAAACTGGTCTTCCAAGATTGCAGGTACTTAGTGAGTGCATAGTCTTCTCCCACAACCCTCCCTTTTCCCTTCCCTGACAGTTATGCCTAGAGGTCACTACTGAAGACTGGGAACACTTACTTTTGGTTGACTGAAAGCCCTAAGATCCAGTCAAATATGGAGATGAAATGCTACAGTAATTACACAGGTGATTTGTTGCTTCACATTCACAAATTCTGTAAGGCAAAAAACCTGCAAATCTGTACATTTGTAGCCAAATCTGCTAATTTTATAACTCTTCAGACTAAGTAGACCTAGCCACACCTAAACTTCTCTGGTAAGTTTAGAAAGCAAGGTCATGACCCAATAGGAGAGACCACTGTCTGATTATACTATAACCTATAGTAATAGTTGATGAAGTTTTTATTTGGGCACTGCATTGGCAATATTTAAATACTATGTTAGCAATAAATCTAAACATAATCATCCACATAATCTCATACTCTTCATCTGGTCAAGAAACTTGTCTCAGGTACTCTGCTTCAGCTTCCTATGCTTTATCTTCTCTCACCTCAGTTTTAAGCAAGTCCATTAGCACAGACATGGTTACATGAAAATAAAGCACAGGCGGACAATCACTGCCTTATTCCTGCTGGCCACACTGTTTCTCTTGCACTAACACATGACATCTCCTCTGCTGTTTTAGAAACAGAACGTATTATGTGAATGGTCCAGACTTTCGTGTACTTTTCTTAGTCTCAATGGGAGTAGGTTTTTTTGATGGCTTTTTAATCTTGGAATCATTTAAGCTTGATTTTCCTCTTTAGGCCAAGATAAGATATCAGTCACCACTTACAATATACACTTTAATATTAGGATTTACAGCCTTCAGCTGGAAAGAGGGCAGACTTTTGCAAAATATGAAATTACACAATTCCGTTGCCCTGATATCTTGAGTAGGCATGTGTTGGGTTGACCCTGACTTGATGCCAGGTACCCACCAAAACCATTCCATCACTGCTTTCCACAAATAGACAAGGGAGAGAAAATATAATGAAAGACTCTTGAGCTGAGATAAGGACAGGGAGAGATCTCTCACGGATTACCATCACAGGTAGAAGAGACTTGTCTTGGGGAAATTGATTTGATTTATTACCGATCAAAATCAGAGTAGGATAATCAGAAATAAAACAAATCTTAAAAGCACCTTACCCTCATCCCTCCCTCCTTCCTCCACTCTGCCTCTTCCCCTCCCGCAGCACAGGGAGATGGGAAATGGGGATTACGGTCAATTCATCACATGTTGTTTCTTCTGCTGCCTCCTTCTCAGGAAGAGGAGTCATTCCCCTGCTCTAGGGTGGGGTCTCCTATGGGAGACAGTCCTCCACAAACTTCTCCAGTGTTAGTCCTTCCCACAAGCCATAGTTCTTCATGAGCTGCTCTAGTGTGGGCCCTTTTCCATGGGTTGCAGTCCTGCAAGAACAGCCTGCTCCAACGTGTGTCTCCTGTGGTGTCACTAGTCTTACCAGGAAACCTTCTCTAGTGTGTGCTCCTCTCTCCATGGATCCATGTATCCCTGCTCCAGCATGAACTTCCCACAGGGCCACAGCCTCCTTCAGGCATCCACCTGCTCCAGTGTGGGTCTCCTCCATGGGCTGAAGGTGGATCTATGCATCCCTGTTCTTCAAACCCATGGGCTGCAGGGGCACAGCTGCTTCACCATGGGCTGCACCGTGAGCTGTTGGGGAACCTCAACTCCGGCACCTGGAACACCTCCTCCCCCTCCTTCTCCACTGACCTTGGTGTCTGCATTGTTGTTCACATGTTCTCACTCCACTCTTCTCTGGCTGCAAATACAACTCTGCAATAACATTTTTTCCTTCTTAAAAATGTTATCACAGAGGTGCTACTACAATTTCTCATTGGCTCAGCCTTGGAAAGTGATGTGTCCATCTTGAAGCCATCTGGAACTTGTTCTGTCAGACAGGGGAGCAGCTTCTGGTAACTTCTCACGGAAGCCATCCCTATAAGCTCCCTGACACCCTGTGACCGTAACCTGGTCATGCAAACCCAATACAAGGCAGACGTATAGAGACATTCTTTACAAAAACATCATCAAATGATCATTTTACAAAAGTCTGATATAACAAAAATAAAATACGTAATGTTAAACAATGGGTTGGCTTCTTGGGTTTTTTTTATTATATCACCAGTTACATGCTGTTGGCTTTAGGTGATTGTAGAGATGACAAATAGGGCCAAAACCAGTGTCCTACTTTACCTCCTTGACAGTTAACGAAGAGCTGGTGCTAAATGTAGTCAAAGACTATATTAGTTATGGCTGCAAAAAAACAAGCAATTACTGAGTTTAACCTTCTGGAAGAAGACTGTGAAGAGCCAGTAAAGTTAGGAAACTGACATCCTGGAAGGCATAGCGTATTTTCGGAAAAGGTCCAGAGGGATGTGCTTACAGTAGGGCAGTAGTATGGGTGGTAGTCAAAGTTTCAGTTTATTGGAGTACAAATTTTGATTCTTTTTTAATGATTCCAATAAGTTTTAGGTTGGACATTACTTGTAGCTAACTTTTGTAGGGCTGTTGACAAAGCTTACAGCAAACACCTTACTTCCATCTCTCAATCTTTTACTTTTTTAACCATAGTTTTCTCACTGCTTCTGAGCCACACCTATTTCTTTCATCTCCTTTACACACCTCTCTCATTTTCCTTTATTTTTCAAGTTTTAAATTATTTAAATATTTTCTTAACTGAAATACTGTTCTTGCTTGTAGCCCATTTAATTCTTCACTTTACTTAATTTTTGCAGAGGTGGGAACAGTCATCAAATATTGCAAGGAATCAGAAACAGACCATGAGGACTGATTGGATTGCTAGCAGAACCAGCAACTGCAGAACACTCAAAATTCAATAATGTCCAGATATCTGAAACTTGGGAAGGAGAGGAAAGAATGAGGGATAAAATGGGAGAAAGAATGATGTGAAACATCTGCAATCCAAGTAAATTGCTTTCAAAAGAGATTCACAGTTAATAAAAGAACATAACTGTTACTTTGTTTAAGTTAATTAAGTGTGAAAGTGCAAATTAGAAAGCATTGCCAGTCTTGGTAACAACATATAAACAAATAGGAAGCTTACCAGAAACTTGCAGGTACAGATTCCAAAAGTCATCAGCTCTATAGAATCACAGAATCAAAATTAGGTTGGAAGATACCTCTGAGATCGTCAAGTCCAACCTATGACCAAACACCACCTTGTCAACTAGACCCTGGCACTGAGTGCCATGTCCAGACTTTTCTTAAGCACCTCTAGGGACAGAGTGACTCCACTCTGTCTGTGAAGAACTTTTTCCCAGTGCCTAATCTAAACCTCCCCTGGTGCAGCTTAAGACTGTGTCCTCTTGTCCTTTTTCTAGTTTACTGGGAGAAGAGACCAATTACCTATCCGGTAAAGATGTCATACTTTTTTAAATAAAGTTAAGAAAGGCACACATGGAAGAAATTTACAGCTGATCTTAGCCTTAGAAAAAAGAAATAAGTTGGTCCTACGAGTAAAATGAAATTAATGTACAACCAGATATAATGTCACATTTCAGAATTGTTGAACTGCTCAAGAATGGTTTCACATAAGAGTTTTCGTTGTGCAAAGATTTATTTGCCTACTTACAGAATAGCATAGACAGAAAAATGTTGTGATTTTTTTTAAACACCATCTAACTGTATTTAATATCTGAATAGGTAAAGAATATTTAAATTCCTTGTATCTCAGTTTAACAAATCTGTATGAAAATATGGTCATATAATTGGGAGAGGTTTTCCACAGTTCCTAGTGGGAGGTGGAGAGTTTATTTTCCCATTAATATTAGATCTGTTTGGAGGAAAAAAAAGATGAGGGGGAAGTAGAGATCACAAGTAGTATACTAATAAAATACTCTGGCTTTACCTTTTGTTTCTTCTTCTAAATGGGTGGTTCTTTGAAGTTGTCAGAGATGTTATGACCTATGTCTAGAACAGCAAGAAGAAATAGCCTGAAATCTTGACTGTTTCTGACTTGAAAAGACAGGTAATGATAGGTTTTACTGGGCTACTTCAACAGAAGATGTAGGCTGAATATCTGCAGTTTACATTATAGTCAGCTTTGCAGTCTGATTACACTGAACAGGGAATAATAATGTTAATGATATATGGAAAAAGTTGTGACAAGTGAAAAAGATGTGAGAGAAAAAATGAGTGTGCTAGAAGGCAAAAAAGGATGAAGTGACTCAAAGAAACTAACATAGGGATAGAAGAGAAGCAGAGTAATTGTGGTGGAGGGTTGAAAGAAGTAGTACTGATTTTCAGTATTAGGGTAGTGTTGCCAGCTTAAATGATCAGTCAAGAAGGGATAAGATTCCCCTTTCTCTGCAAAACCTGATAATAAGATGGCTAAATTTTAACTTTTGTTTCAGAGGTTTGACTTTCTAGAGTGTTCTCTTGCAGAAAGTTTCATGTGTGAGCATGTGTGCTCTATGGTTTCTTGTTAAATGCATGAGATATGAGAGGAGACAACTTTCTTATATTGTGACCAATATAAGGTTTTTCAATTACACTCCTTGGCTTCAACCTCAACCATGGACAGACCTTATGCTACTTAGTAGTCTGAGATGGAAGGATTAGGTGGAATTCCCAGTGAAACTGAGACTTTTTTTGTTAAAGAGTTTATTCCTCTTGAATCATCTTTCCCCAGTACTTTTGCATCCAGATGGACTACAAAGAATCCATTGATAACAGAATAACATGCCCTTTGGTCTCGTATGCATTACAAATGGATGCTTTCAAGATTACAACTATGCTCAATGCAAGACATTTTGTACAACAGAATACCACACATGAAGGAAGATGGGATAAGAGTGAAGCTGGGGGATTCTCTGCTGCGTTCCTCTTTACGCTGTAGTCACTACCTATCACAGATCCATACTTTTTTTTTACTCCAGTGATCTTTCTGTTATCAGCTGTCTGATGTGCTGGCCTACAGGAGACTTTTCCCTAAGATAATGAATAAAAAAGCTTAAAGTCCATAGTTATTCTTTTCATAACACTGGAATACAATATTGAGTTTTTAACATATAGAACCTATGTAAGCATTACTGTTGAACTAGAAATAGCTGATTGTTAAATTTTCTGTGATATAGTGGTCTCTTCTGGGTCATTGCAGAATCATCAGGTTTCTCGGAGTAACACTACTATGATTTGAAGTTCTGGGGGAATGTGGAAAGAAAAAGGCTTTCCAAATATTTTATTTCTAAATGGACTTATTTGGACTTTTTACGTTATTTGTACAAATCACTGCTGATATAGAACTTAATTGTACTTCTAAAAAATTTCAATTGCTGAAGTTTTGACCATTTCCTTAGTAGAGAAACACTTCTAGTAATTTGAACAAGCTCAGTGCTGCCAAATGTTGTCCTCCCCTGACCTCTACTCTTTCTGAGCCACACTGTGTTTTTGCTAGAGAATGCTGAGATCTGGATTTCGTTGTCAAGGAATGCCCTGGAAGGTAAGTTTTTCCATGTGACAGAGATAAATGTTTGGCTTTCAAGGCCTCTCTATTATAATTCTCAAACTTCTATTCCTAAATATGGTGAACAGAAGGAGTAACAGAAATGTGCAAAATGTGTGTTCTGAGAGAGAGATGAGTAGGTAGTGTATCACAATTCTTTATTGTGCATACAGTTGTCAGATATCCACATCTTGGAAAATCCAACAGAGCTCTCTTGNTTCAGGTTAATAGGATATAGATATAGGATAATTATTCGCTCATGGGCCAGTCATAGGGACAGCCAACAATGGTACACACCTGAAGTCACTTCTCGCTAATGACTGCAAGACTGAGTGAACTAAGAAATCTTTTATTCTTAAGGATGTATGCCCACTGCTTACTTTCCAGCTTTCTTGACAGATGCAACAGAGGCTCAGATTGAAGGACGACTGTTTGACAATAATCTACAAGTAGGTCCTTGGAACTTGGGTGATGTAGCTTGCCTCTGTTGGGCATTTTGGTCGAGAGATGACTGTAAGAGAAGAGCTCAGCAACTGACATATTTGTCACTTTAATAAAAAAATTATACAGTTGCAATTGATTGGTAAGTACCACTAGGGGTCTCTATGAAGATTTCCTGAGGTCACTAACAGGAAAGAGGGTACTTTTCGAAATATGATGTTTCAGTGAGCATCTCAATGGACATAACACTTCCAGTATGCCGAAAGGTGAACTGTGGGATACACTAACCTAAATGGGCTAGTATACTAAATGGTATGCACAACCCGCATCTCAGTTAACCATATATCTGATGTCCAGGCCAAGGATCATGATTAGTCATTTTGTTTACTTCTGAATGACAACAGATTGTTTAGACCTCAAAGGAGAAAGTAATAGATAGAATTCTCTTTTGAGTATTTCCCCTAGTCCCCATCCCATACAGGTGAACTTATTTTTTTGAATACTGTACAACACTCCTAACATAAAAGTGGGAGTAGAAAAAAAAATTACCAGTGATTATCAAAATACCTCTGAAACTATCTGAGCGGCTTCTGAACAAGGAACTAAGGCTGCATGATCTAATGGTTCATAATTGTAACAAAATTGTTGTTTTATTTTCCTGATAAAATGTAATAGTTTTGGGTTTTTTTCAGAAAAAAAACCTTCCAATTTTGAAAATCTTTCTAAGTAAAGGTATTTTGGAAGGCTAAATTCTTTTATGTGAACAGTTGTTAGAAATCTGTGCGAAATCAGAATACAGACAAGAACCTAAATTCAAACCATCTTTGGATGACTGCAATTGAAATCAAAGGTTTAAATCAATCTATATATGCAATAGTACTGAAAATTCTATTTTTAAAAGTGCATCCAACTTACTGCTATAAAAATAATATAGGGGTTTTGCCGTACTTATTAATTTCTGCCTGCTCTCTTCAGACAAAATGCTAGGATTAATTTTTTCATTTACCATTCCTTAATTTCATCTCAAAAAGAAAAGAGAAACACTACCTCTTAGCTCCACAATGATTTTGGACATGGAAATATGGCATTCACTTAGATGCCTTTGACTGTCCTTTGCAATATTCACTGATGGGCTGACTTTGAAAGCAAGAGGGTTGAACTGTTCTGATTTTAGAAGGAAAGAAACAAATTAATTTCCTGTTTGTTAGTTTAACTATTAGGTTACGGATACTTCTCTGAAGTATTGATCTTCATTGTGTAAAGACCAATAAGGATCCAACTCTCTGCTTCTGTCTAAAGACAGTAACCTAAAACTAAACTGTATAGCATTGCTCAGATCCTCCTTGAACTCTGACAGGCTTTTCAGACTTTGCTTCTCCAAGTTGAACAAGCCAAGTAACCTCAGATGCTAGTGGAAATTCTTTCTCTCAAGGGCTTGAGACAACTGCATTCAGAACCACACACAGAAGTCAAGGGGAGGCTGCACCAGTGCAGAACAGAACAGGACAATCACCTCCCTGACTGACCGGTGATGCTTTGCCTGATGCTCCCAGAACATGGTTGGCCCTCCTGACCCCAGCCTTTTGTTCTCCAGTCTGTATGTATAACCAGGATTCCCCTATTTCAGCTGGAGAATCCTGTACTTGTTAAATTGCGTATGGTTCATGATTGCCCATCCCTCTAGCTTATCTCTATAAGGCCTCTGCACCCTGAAGGGAGTCCACAGCTCCTCTCAGCTTAGTATTATTGGCAACCTTATCTAACTTGTATTTCATCATTTCATTCATATAATTTGTAAAATCATTAAAGAACACTGACCCTAAAATTGAGTCCTCAACTCAATTTGAATCTCTGAAATTAATTTTTATCAAATAGTATGCACATTGAGACATCTACGTACACAGCGGCAAGCCCAACCATATTAGTGAGTCTAAGATGTGCATAAGGGATATATAAGAATTGAAACACTGCCAAAATTTGTGTGGATAATGAACTCAGCTTTTTCAAGATCTGAAAAAAGCACGTTGAATTGGTTCTATAGGTGTACCTGCTTTTTCAGTAGATGGGATGATGTCCCCCAAATATTTTAAATCTTGATATATTAATAGCCAGTCACAATAGCAGTGGTTTGCACATTACAGTAGAAGGTAAAGAAAGTAATAAACAGAATAGTAAAAAAACATTAAAAAGGGATAGTAATTCTAATAAATATTTCAAGATTGCTCTCTTTTGCATGTTGTGGCTCAACATTATCAACTGCAATACACTTTATCGATTAAAGGATTTTTTAATTTGTCCTTCTTTCATGAATCATTTGCTTACTTGCCATCTTTTTTTCTTCCAAATAATCTGTAAATTTCCAATTTATGCCACTATGCATATCAAAAATAGAGGAGTATATTTCTTTCAAGAAAGTCAGCACTTCTAAGTTAATTTTTCATTCTTTTTTACTCTTATCCCTAAAGTTCAGAAACCCTAAACTTTTTAAAAAGTATGTTACATTTAAATTTAAATTTCCTTTGTTCTTTTACCATGACTTTTCTGAATTTCTATTCATTAGATCCTTTGTTATACCTATTTGTAAGGAGTTCCTAAAAAGTAACACACATGTGTGCAGTACATCTGATGTATGACAAGTTTTCAGTAGGTTTGATGAATGTTATGTATATAACCTTTATTGTGAAGGCATTACAAATTCTGTGTTTACTGTGCATACTCAGTGCTTCCAGAAATTATAAGAAAAACCACTGTCCAGAGCTTTTAATTTTCATTGGAAAAGAACTTTTCTAAAAAAGAAAGAACTGTGGAAAACATCTTGTTTCACTGCTCTTGGTCCAAGGATTTTCAGTACCTGATGGAATCAGTGTGAACCTGGAAATGCAGAGTGAAATCATTCATATTAAGAGCTTGATGTTTGTAGTGCAGCAGGCTTTTTACTTCAGGCTGTTGGAATGCATCCCCTGGTCTTATTTCATCCAAAATTCTGTTCATATGCTCTCTGATATGAACTAAAATATAAATGGAGACAATTAGAATATTTGCTATGACATCACACTCCTGATCCAAATAAAAGTCTAAAGTAGATACATCCACTGGCTGTTGGTTCTGCTTATCTGATTTCCTATTTCTTGCAAATCTTTCCCAAATCACTGTTCTCCTTTGCACATCTGAAGTTTCTCCTTCTACAAATATTTATTTATTTGTTTTGTGGAATATTCTGAATTAAATTTACATGAAATTTGATGAGTCATGTTTAAAGGCTTATAGAGGTGGTTTTGGGGAAAAAAAAAAAGGCTAAATTTCATAGAATCATAGAATATTTTGAGTTGGAAGGACCTTTTAAAGGTCATCTGCAGTGATCAGGGACATTTTCAACTAGATCAGGCTTCTCAGAACCCCATCCAACCTGACCTTGAATGTTTCCTGCTATGGGGCATCCATCACCTCTCTGGTCAACCTGTGCCATTGTCTTACCACCTTCATTGTAAAATACTTTGTTATATCTGAATTCATCCTCTTTCAGCATAAAGCCCTTACCCATTGTCCTATCATGTCCTCATAAAAAGTCTGTCTCCAGCTCTCATGTAGGCCCCCTTTAGGTAGTAGAAGGCAGCTAGAAAGTCTTCCTGGACTCCTGTCTTCTCTTGGCTGACCAGTACCAATTCTCTCATCCTCGTAGGAGAGGTGCTCCAGCCTCTAATCACCCTCGTGGCCCTCCTCTGGACTTTCTCCATCAGAATGATATCCTTTTTGTGTTGGGCACTGTATGCAGCACTCCAGGTGGGATCACTAAAAGGTGGAGTAGAGGAGCAGAATCGCTCTCTGACCTGCTGGCCATGGTGCTTTTGATGCAGCCCAGAATACGATTGGCTTTCTGGGCTGCAAATACACATTGCCAGCTCATGTCCAGCCTCTCACCCACCAACACCCCCAAATCCTTCTTGGAAGAGCTGCTCTCAATCTGTTCATCCCTCAGCCTGTGTTGATACAGTGGGTTGCTCAGACTCAGGTGCAGCACCGCTCACTTGGTCTTATTGAACCTCATGGACTTCCCAGGGGCCTACTTCTTAAGCTTGGCCAGGTCCCTCTGAACAGCATCCCATCTTTCCAGTGTGTTAACCATATCACTCAGCTTGGTGCTATCACAAGTCTGCTGAGGGTGCACTCAATCCTTTTGTCTATGTCAATGATGAAGTAATTAAACAGTACTCGTCCCAATATGGACGCTTTGTTACCAGTGTCCGTTGGGATACCGAGTCATTGACCTCTACCCTCTGGATGTGACTGTCCAAACAATTACTTATTCACTGAACAATTTAACCCATCAAATCCATCTCTTTTCAATTTAGATAGAAGGACATTATGGAAGACTGTGTCAAAGGTCCAGGTAAATGGTCCTGTGTCCAGATGTTCAGGTAAATGACATCTGCAGCCCTTCCCTAGTCCACTGATGTAATCGCTCTGCAATAGAAGGCCAATGAGTTGGTCAGACAGGACTTGCCCTAGGTAAAGCCTTGCTGGCTGTCTTGAGTCACCTCCCTGTCCTCCATGTGCCTTAGTGTCTGTTCACAAACAGAGAGGAGCTGGTGGGAGATGTGGTGGTCGGAGGCTGTCTGGGGCACAGGGACCATGAAATAATAGAGTTTTCAATACTCAGGGATGCAAGAAGAGCCATCAATAAAACCTTTATGTTGGACTTCCAGAGGACAGATTTCGGCCTATTCAGAAGACTAGTTCAGAGTGTGCCCTGGAAAACAACCCTTGAAAACAAAGGGGTCCAGGAGGGATGGGCATGCTTCAAGAAGCAAGTCTTGAACGCACAGGAGCAGGCTGTCCCAGTGTGCCAAAAGGCAAGCTGGCAGGGAAGATGACCGGTCTGGTTGAACAGGGAGATTTTGAAGGATATTATGGTAAAAAAGAGAGCCTACTGATTATGGAAAAAAGGGCTGGCTAATCAGGAAGAGTTTAGGAATGTAATTAGCTCTTGTAGAAAGAGAATTAGAGAGATGAAGGCACAATTTGAACTCAGTCTTACCATGTCTGTTAAAGATAACAAAATCTTTCTACAGATACATCAATAGCAAAAGGAGTGACAAGGAAAACCTTCATTCTTTGGATGTGGGCGGAAACATAGTTATCAAAGATGAGGAAAAGGCTGAGATATTTAACACCTTCTTTACCTTGGTTTTCAACAGTAAGACAGGTTGTCCTGAGGACAACTTGCTTCTGGAGCTTGTAGACAGAGCTAAGAAGCTAAATAGCCCCCCTGTAATACAGGAGGAAACAGTTAGTGACCTTCTGAACCACTTGGACCCTCACAAGTCTATGGGACCAGATGGGATCCACCCTAGGGTGATGAGGGAGCTGGCAGAAGAGCTTGCCAAGCCACTCTCCATCATCTACCAACAGTCCTGGCTCACTGGCATGGTCCTAGATGATTGGAAGTTGGTGAATGCCATGCCAATTCACAAAAAGGGCCAGAAGGAGGACCCAGGAAACTACAGACCCATCAGCCTGACCTCAGTGCCTGACAAGGATATGGAGCAGATCATCCTAAGCGCAATCACACAGCACCTACAGGATGGACAAGAGATCAGACCCAGCCAACATGGGTTTAGGAGGGGCAGGTCCTGTCTGACCAACCTGATCTCCTTTTATGATCAGGTGACCTGCCTGGTGGATGAGGGGAAGGCTGTGGATGTGTCCACCTGGACTTCAGCAAAGCCTTTGACACCATCTCCCACAGCATACTCCTGAAAAAGCTGCAGCCCACGGCTTGGACAGGGGCACTCTGTGCTGGGTTAGGAACTGACTGGAGGGCCGGGCCCAGAGAGTGGTGGTGAACGGTGCTGCATCCAGTTGGTGGCTGGTCACTAGTGGTGTCCTCTAGGGATCAGTGTTGGGCCCAGTTTTGTTTAATATCTTTACTGATGATTTAGATGAGGGGATTGAGTCCACCATCAGCAAATTTGCAGATGACACCAAGCTGGGGGGAGTGTTGATCTGCTGGAAGGCAGGAGGGCTCTGCAGAGGGACCTGGACAGGCTGGAGAGTTGGGCTGATTCCAACAGGATGAGGTTCAACAAGGCCAGGTGCCGGGTCCTGCACTTTGGCCACAACAACCCCCTACAGCACTACAGGCTGGGGACAGAGTGGCTGGAGAGCAGCCAGGCAGAAAGGGACCTGGGAGTTTGGATTGACAGGAAGCTGAACATGAGCCAGCAGCGTGCCCAGGTGGCTGAGAGGGCCAATGGCATCCTGGGCTGTGTCAGGAACAGTGTGACCAGCAGGACGAGGGAAGTGATTAGTCCCCTGTACTCGGCGCTGGTGAGACCACACCTGGAGTACTGTGTCCTCTTCTGGGCCCCTCAGTTCAGGAAGGATATTGAGGTGCTAGAGCAGGTCCAGAGAAGAGAAACAAGGCTGGTGAAGGGACTCAAGTGCAAGTCCTTTGAGGAGAGGCTGAGAGAGCTGGGGTTTTTTAGGCTGGAGAAGAGGAGTATCAGGGAAGACCTCATCACTCTCTACAACTACCTGAAAGGAGGTTGTAGCCAGGTGGGCATCGGTCTCTTCTCTCAGGCAACCAGCAGTAGGACAAGAAGGCATGGTCTTAAGCTGTGCCAGGGGAGGTTTACATTGAATATTAAGAAGAAATTTTTTCCGGAGAGGGTAATCAGATGTTGGAATGGGCTGCCCAAGGAAGTGGTGGATTCTCCATCCCTGGAGGTTTTTAAGATGAGACTGGATGTGGCACTTAGTCCCATGGTCTAGTAACCAAGGTGTAGTGGATCAAGGGTTGGACTTGATGATCTCGGAGGTCCCTTCCAACCTGGCTGATTCGATGATTCTATGATTCTAGGAGGGTCTATTCTGATCTTGTCAGGCACAGAGTGAAGGCTAATAGATCAGCAGTTCCCAGTGTCATCCTTTCTACCCTTTTTAAGGACAGGTAAAAGGTTTCCTTTTTTCCAGTCCCCTGGGACTTCACCTGACTTTGTGGTTTGGCAACTACACCAGTCAATCCCTTCAGGACTCTGAGATGCATTCCACCACGCCCCATGGGCTTACATACATTCAGGTTCCTCAGGTGGTCATGAACCTTATCTTGATTTACAATGGGAGGGACTTTGCTCTCCCAGTACCCATCTTGCAGTACATCTACTTGAGAGGTGTGGGAAGATGGTTTCCCTTTGAATACTGATGTAAAAAATTGTTTAGTATCCCTTTTGTTCTTGAAATAATGTTATTTTCCTTGTGAAAATACCGTAAGGCAGAAAGATTTAGGAGCAATAAGAAATGATAATTTCTTTTGCTGTTATATCAGAATAAAGGCCAGATTTTTACCTAAATGTCAAGGAACAAGCAGTCAGGACAGTCACAGACTATTTCTTTGTATGATTGACAAGACATATAATAGCATTGTTGGTAGAAACTGAGCAGAACAAAATGAACTAAAAGGTAAATTATAGAACTCAGCAACTGGTAAAAAAGTCACAGAATACATGGTATTCAGTCAGTAGCATGCAAGAGATTTCATTTTTCTGTAGTCCCTGAACAGAGTAAAAGCAAAAACGTCATCACAGAAGTGTTGACAGATGGCTTTTGTGAACTGTAGAATAAGTCTGACATACAATGTTTTTGAAGAACACTGTATGGAATAAACTACTCTGCAGTATTTTTTAGATTAATTATTGTGACTGTGATCTTCTACTGCGAATATAAACATTCTTTATATAATTTGGGATTATGCACTTTTCTTTTGAACTTTCCCTTTGACAATAAAACTTTATTCTTACCATGCAATTTTGACAGTTTATGTTTAGTGAAATGTAACACACTTTTTTCTAGATCTGATATATTTTGTGTGGTCTGTTTCTTATGTTTCAAGGTGTCTGTAAAAATAAAAAATAAGAAAAAGAGCTTGTGAGCTTTTCTTGCTTTTGAACTATAATCTTAAGCATTGCGGAAAATGTAATTTTAAAAGATCTTTGTAATCTATCACCTAAGTTTCCTTTTCCATTGATTTAGACTAAAATATATTTTCAAACAGTAATTTTGAAACACTATCCTTGCTTGTAATATCATTAGAAAGTAAATTAAAGATGTTTAATAGCCAAAACACGTAATATTGCTTTAGGCATTTTGGGTCTCTTTAAGGTGTTGTTCACAGTTTTTGTAGTATGGGATAGAAGTCCAACATTTTAAAAGAAAATTTAGTCAAATTTCCAAGGTGAGGTATGGAAATAGTCTTCCTTTCTTACTCTTACCATGCACACTCCTGTACCAGAGTTGAAACATGAAGGGATACTTTCCACTTAGATTTTCATAAATACAAACTGAAAAACTTCTAAAATTTTGCCATATCAAACTCCACAATATTCAGCTTCTTTATTCCTGTATTGATTCTGTGATTTCATGAAACTTATAATGGAATATAAGTGCAAGTGAGATTAAAATAATTGTTGTTAGAGATTCAGATTAATATTGGATGGATATTATTCCTTGTTTCACTTCTTAACTGGGAACACATTTTTCAGTATTTCACTTTTTTCAGAGATACATCTTTATGCTAGTGGGGATATAACTTCTTTTGTGTGTGTGTATTTCATTTTAGTATGCATCATTGCATAGTGAAATGAATAAATGAAGGGTTTATACTTTGTATGTTTTTAATTTAGTAAGGCAGTACTTTCCGTTAAAAAATATCTCTCATTACAGGGAATGTTGTTATGGAATTGTGTGCATGAAGTTTGATTCTCACTCAATTTAAAAGAAAGACTTGAAAAAAAATGCATTAAAGCACAAGAAAATGATTAGTAGAAATTCTGTTTTTTAGACAGATGAGCAAATTCTGGGTCAAATAAAGCAATCAAATAATCTCAGAAGGGGTTGTGGAACCTGTGTAAATAACCCTACTGATCTATGTGCAGGTTTCTAGCTTTTCTTTAATAACCACTTATCCTTTCCCTTCTTGTCCTAGTTAGGACAGCTGAGACCAGTTCATCACGGTATGGGTGTAACCCAAAACTGTGTATTCTATAGCCTTCCATGCCATTTCCCAGAAATTGTTAGCAGTAGAGGCCTGTGAGATAGGAAGATGTTCCTGTCCTCACACCCTTTTATGGAATTCCCCGCTCTGAGGGAAGGACTGAGCATTCCTACCTGAACTGGAGAATATATAAACTTGGAGTTTTGGAACCTTTTTACCACTTGTGGGATCCAGAGGAAGACTGCAGCTCACTGCTCTCGACTAGACTGCAGCTCACCGCTCTCAACCAGACTTAGACCACCACCCTCAACGGGACTGCAATCACCACTTTTGACCAGACTGCAACAGCACTCTCACCAACAGGTTTTTCCCTCACTTTTTTCCTTTGGACCCAGGGGGCCCAAAGAACACCACTCTGTTCATGCCCCAAGGCGCTGGGTTATATATTTGGGTTTTGTGGGTTAAAACCAATTGTTTGTCTGTATAATTGTACTTATTGTATTATTTTATTAAATTGTTATTCTGATTTATAATCTCTCTTTTGAGTTGAGTTCATTTCCCCTGCTGGTTTACCTTTAAACCAGCACACTTCTCCTGAAGAAATTATGCTTTTTTTTCTTTCTTTCTTTTTTTCTTCTAAAACTGACCAGTTGCATGGACAAATTGTTTCATTTGTCCTCTGGAAAATGTATTAGTTAGCAAATAATATTCTTAGTGTC
Source organism: Lepidothrix coronata (assembly GCF_001604755.1). NCBI lineage: Eukaryota > Metazoa > Chordata > Aves > Passeriformes > Pipridae > Lepidothrix > Lepidothrix coronata. The sequence goes on along the minus strand of NW_016690194.1, from coordinate 3,899,296 downwards.
TTATTCAAATCCTGTATTGATCTTCCATTGCCAAAAACTTGCTTACATTGGTTTCAGCTTTAGGAATGGAGTTTGATGATCTCAGTATGTCTCCTGGTAAACAACTGTGCATATTGCAAGAAAACTTCTTAGCAGATGCTACTGAGTTTCAGATGTGGAGAAAACCTTTGTAAGAGTAAAAAAAGCTGAAGGACAAAAATACAGAACTATCCACTCATTCTTCAAAGAATTCTTCTCCGAAAATGCAGTAAGCTTCTTATAAATTAAATGAGGTTTTTTGTTAATGTTTCAATTACCTTATCAAACTACATTTCTATTATAAGAAAATGAATTACTATTTCTTTAGCACTCTTCTAAGTTCTATGTGCACTTAGAAGCCAAGAAACCTTTTTTTTTAAAACCATGGCAGAAAATCTCTGGTTTTCTAATCATTCTGCTTTCAAACCCTACTTATCTTTTATCAAATACCTACATGTCTGCATCTGGAGTCAATTATCACTTCTAGGCTTAGCCCCCGATTTTGAAACCAACTCAAATAATCAGCACCCTGGACTCGTGAGGAAATTATTGCACTCCAATTGAGGTTCTTAAGGAAACATGACTAAAACAATATAGAAGTCATGCCTATGTGGATAATGTTGTTAGGCCCTCAAGCCTAAAATTCTTTTAAAAGATTAACCTTCTTTCTTTGTTTTTTTGTATCTCCTGAAGATGCGGGGGTTTTTTGGTTGTTTTGGTTATTTTTAGTTACATAAGAGATATTTCAGGTTACTTTAATTGGTTGAAATTTTATAACTACAAGAAAATATTTTGTTTCTTTATGTAAATTTTCTCATGCTGCTTTGAAATTTAAAGCTATCATATAGTAGCATATTGCTAATGGCAGTAAGTAGTAGGTTTATATTTTACTTTGTTTTACTTTTTAACCCAGAAATAAATATTAAATTTAGATTATTAATCTAAAAAGAGCAGTATTCTTATGGAAGCAAGGAGTCATAAATTCTCAAGTATGATGTGGACTTAGTGATAGTTAAAAAATGCAATTTACTCAGCAGTTCATAAGGGTATTCATGAATCAAACCGAAGGCAGTGATGTTGAATATATTTATTTTGAGAGTTAAATATATTTTAAAACTCTATAATTCTCATTGCTGGTTAAATATCTTTTTCTGTGTCATGAGTTTTGCTATTAGACCCTTCAAAGTTTCAAATTTTGTAAGTTACATAATTTCTGACCCTGAGGATCAAGACATCAATCTGTGGGCTACTGACCTTTTGAACTTGGTGGCATATTTTTAGCCTTTCATCTGTTTTGCCAAACCCAGTCATTATTGTCCAAGCCAGTTGCACAAAAAAAGCGGGTCTCTCTGGTTATTTTGGCAGGCAGAGCTTCCCAGCTGGTCTATCTGTAGTTGGTCTCTGCTAGATCTCCAAGTAATTAGCAGTTTGGCCTTAATGAAAGGTTTTTGAATGGGAGGAGGTATCCAAACCAGTCAGTAAATCACCAGTCCTTTCCCGTGGTTGGACCTAATAAACAGAATATGATAGATGGTACACACTTGTTCCCTAACTACTTAATGTTCTGCTTTTATCTCTTTTGATTCCTATCGGAGATTTTTTTCAGAGAGCTGACCAATGTCCTGAAAGAAGTTAATGGCAGAAATCACACACTAGGGATTTGGATAGATTTTTTTTTTGAAAGAAAGAAAATAAAGAAAAAAGAAAAATAACAATATCCAAACAAAACAAAGAAACCAAAAAAACCTCCAAAACAAAATTCCCCTCACTCCTCCACCCCAATAACCCCAAGACAACAACTCTTTTTCCTTTTCATAGATTTTGAGAAGATGTGCAAAGGAAACTTAATATTCATAGCTGTTCTATGAATAACTTGGAGTTATAAGTTTAGGTTTCCCATTGTGGTAGTTTTAGTCTAGGCCTTCCTTGGTGACCAGTTTGTAACCAAGCAAGTGGCCAAATTACCTGGTATTCCCTACGATTTTTATGTAAGCCAGGAGTATAAAGAAGAAAGGAGGAGAGGCCTTCGCTCTCTTTCCTTGCAGTGGCTCTGGAGGTGAGAGTTCCCTGCTGTTGGTTCTGCTGTGTTGGGAAGTGAGGCCTGCTGAGCCCTTGTCGACGGAGGCGGAGGTTGCCAGCGGTCATTCCAACGCGATTTTCTGTTGTCCCAAGGAGAGTAGTAAGATATTCTTTTGCTAATTCTTTAGTTTTTAGATCTTGGGTTATTGATCGTGTATATTTTATTTTGTTTTTTTGTTCCTTTCCCCTTCACCCTTCCCTTTTCCCTTCTCCTTTCGGAATTGTGATAGTATTTCACCTGTAATATACGTAAATACATTTATTTTCATGTAAGTTTGGCTAGTTTGGATCTTTCCTGGTTTTTTTCCTTAGCACTGTGCTGGAGGTTTTTTGGTGTTGGGTCTGGGACTTGGCAGGAAGCCAAGTAAAACTTAGACAGATAGCAGATAGAGAAAACAGAACAGTAGCTCTGACACTTTAAGACAGTGGTAGTTTATCTGTCTTACACTGTGTAGATATATTTTCACAAAGTTCTGTAGTCTGTAAATGTTGTTCTTCTAAAGTCACCTTTTGGACAACAGTTTATGACTGCTCAGGCACCTATGGATTATAATGTGAACATTTTTTAGCTTGAGGATAAAAGGCAAAGTTTTTAGGGACAGTTGACAACTTTTATCTGACTGCCTCTTTAGATTATTGGAAAAACAACATGCTCTAAGCATGCTAAGCCCATCTTCAGGGGAAAATTATGTTCAAAAAAAATGATTTGCAAAAGTAAATTTGATATGAGGAAGTCAATGGAAACGCTGAGGAAAGATGCGTATTTAAAGGATTCAGGTATGCAGAATAAATTTTTTCGTCCATAGGAGAAATTCATAAATATAAACATTTTCCTTAATTTTTATTTTATATTACATTTTATAGCAGATGAATTTACATCTACCATAAACACTGTAACTCACAGGTGAAAATATTTACTAAGGACATGGAAATAAGTGATTAAAAAAGAAGGGTACAATTGCACTGGGACTTAAGCATTTCAATCCTGGAAACAGTCTTTCTGCTGACATGCTTAAAAATATGGATACTTCCTTAGAGCCGTGGGATGCAGTGGCATTGACATACTTGTATTTCCTTCCCTTTTTTTTGTGCAATACAGATATGTAGATATTTGAAGGGGTAAGTAAACAGTTTCTTGATCTATAGATCCTGAAACAATACTTACATCTCTTCATGGGTGTCCATTATGAGGCATTTGTGGGCATGGCTGTAATGATAATTTCAGGCACCAGTGAGGACAAAATTTAAGTTTTTCTGCCCCAAAGAGTGCAGTGTGGACTTCAGTAAGGGACTTCATCTTGTTAGAGGCCTGCAAGAAAGCCTACATCCTTTTACAGACCTGAATCCTTGTTTTTAAATAGAGATACTTCCACCTAACAATAATACCCATTCACAGATGAGAAACCTCCTGTCCTAGAAAAGACTCCAGCTGCCTTTGAAACCCTATCTCTAAGTGAAACAGTGCCAAATGTTACTTTTGGCAATGACTTGAGCATTACCATCCACATTTAGGTTTATCAAGATCCATTGCCCATGGTAGGAGAACATAGTGAGCCAAAACTAAAACTTTCCTCCAAGTGTTCTATAAATTTGTTATAAACTGTGAACATTTTTCAGATAGATCACCTGAATCCAGAACCCAGGTATGTGCAGGATTTTGCATATCAGTGGGATTTTGAAAATCTACAGACTTATGAGGCTGTGACGTGTCTTGGCCAAAATTGTTCTCATTTCTCCTGCATCACTCAGAACAAAGTACGTGAAAGGTTTGGGGGTTTTGTTTGTTTGTTTTTAGGGGTTTTTTATGCATATTAAGTAGGGGGGAAAAAAATCACATAATACCTTCAGGGTAACTACATTTTTGGACAGTGATTTGCTAGTTGATGGTTAATTGCAAATTGATAATTAAGTTCATTGCAGACAACTGAAGATTGAGGCAGCCAAAATTAGAGGCTATTTCTGAAAATAATTTCCTAATTCATGTGAAGTTTATAAGCTTACAGTAGTAAAGCACTCAAAGATATCTGATTAGAGTTGCTCTTCAAAGTATTACATTTTCATATATTTGAAACTGCCAGGAAAAAGTAAGCCTTTCCTTTGTTCTTGTTGGAGTGTCAGCCACGAGGGGGTGGGTATGTACTACAGCTTCTTTTGAGGAATGGTGTAGGGACTATTCTACTAATAGAGTAGGCATTGAGATTGCCTTCACAAAGGAGAACACATGGACAACCCAGGTATAATCATATGTAAGTAAAACTTTTTGACCAGTTCAAAGGTTGTGTGTGTAAAATATGAACTTCAGTGATCTTTCAAATTTTTAGGTTTCGTGGTGTTTCTCCTCTCTGTTCCTCAGGTTGCAGCCACTCTGAATTTCATTGCAATGTAGCTGACACAATAGGCCATATTTTTCCAATAGACATACAATGCCAGAAAATATTTGATGTCCTTGCAGGTTGTGTATATGCCTATGAGAGGAGAATTTTTCCTACTATAGTTTTCTATATTACTACGCTTTCCAACAATAATAAAGGGTAGACTCTGTTTGTCTTTCAAAGTACAACTTTGCAGCCCAGATTTCAGAGACTTTACCTGTGGTGTAACTCAGTGTGGAACTTAAAACAGAGAAGGGAAGAATCACATGTGCACAACAGAAGTGCTATTTTCTTATAGAAAAACTGCTCTTCACATGCTGGGGGATACGGGTGGGGTGGAGAGGAGGGACAGCATATGCCCATTCCATCATTCATTCATGGCGAGGCTTCGCGAACGAAGATTTGGGAAGGCTCTATCCACATTTGCCCATTCCATAGTTAAGTAGTATTTTTCACAGTACTGTATGACACCACATCACAAGAAAAAAACAACCAACCGAAAAAAAAACTTTATAGAGATTGTGGCCTGCAGATCCATGAAAGCTTACTGATTTGACTGTAAAGTAATTGTTTTAACAAGTCCAGTTTTACAGTCTGTCAAAATAAGCTGTAAAGCCTGTGTACTGTATATAATTATCTCTTCTGGTTTCATTTCATACACAAGGGCTTGGAAGGCATTCAAATTTATAGTTTTGTTTAATTAAAGTGTTTTAATTAGCCTACTAATATAGTAATTCACTCATCATGTAACTGCATTCCAATGTGCTTTATATGCACATTTCTAATCAATTACATTGTACATTTTCGTAGACCTTATTTTTTTCTTTTTTTTTTTTTTCCCCAGTGAATATAAGAATATGTTTATTTTCCCATTTATATTTTTCTCTTATGGTTTGATTACAGATCAATACAATAGACTAAGTGAAGCCTTTAGAAGACACTATGAGTTCAGAAGAGACATTTCTTTTCTTCTTACAAAAATAAAGTTTAGTTAGAAGTCTACATCGTATTTTGATCAGTGGATTGGGGTATAATTGAAGAGATAAAGGATAAAATTAAAGGTATTTATGACAGTATCTGTACTCAGCTAAGAAAAGTTACTGAGTAGTTATCACATTTTCAAACAAAATTGCTAATGTTAGACAGCTGAAGAGGTATTTGTTTGGCTTGTGGAGTACAAGAGTTTTAAGCTATGAAGTTACAGAAGGCTACCCTTTTTTCTTTTTCCTGTGGTGGTTCCTTCTACACTTAGGCCTTCTTACTCTTCTCATTTAGACCATATCTATCTTTAGGATCACATGTCTCATTGGTTTTTTTTTCGCCAATAACTAGGAGATTACTAGCAGTAAAAGTGGCAGCATTCCTATAGTCACGAGTCTTGGCTAGGTAGGTTTAAAATATATCCTTGGGTTTTTTTGTTGTTTTGGGTTTTTTTGTTTGTTTGTTTGCTTGTGTTTGTTTGGTTTTGTTTGTTTGTTTTGTTTATCTGTGTTTTGTTGTTTTTTTTCAGTTGATTCCAGTAAATGCATATTTGTACCTAAAAATAAATATTTATACATTACTTGAGTACAAAGGAACTCATCCATGTGATTCTGAAAAACTTGCAGTAACAAAAGAAAGTCAGGTTTATGACTTACTGGAAATGAAAAATGTCCATTAGAATGACTGAAAAATAATAAGCTAAAGTTCTTGTTGACTTCTACATTTATTGGGTTTTTTTCATATTTGAATACTTAAAGATAATGTTGCGTCAGTTTAAAATTTTTCAAATATAAATATGATTTAATTTCTGTTTATAGGAGAACCTTTTCTGATATATATATATATATATATTTTCCCCTAGAGCTTTTGGATTATGTTTTATTGTCCTAGGAATACAACCCAGTCAAACTCTGGATTGTGGGTGTTTCATCCACAGCTCTTTGTTAATACATACTCTGTCATACATTATCTTCAGTGCATGGAGTTTTTTATTAGAACTGAGAATGAAAGAATGGCTGATTAGACTGTCATAGAAAAATGATGTGAATTGTATCATGGACATAAATAGGGAATGCTTGCACATTATTGCTTATAAGATAAGAAGGAAAAAAAACAATTATGAAAATTAGCAGGCATAAGCTTTTAACTATTTCTGTGGCACATGTAACTGAACGACTGAACTGAATAGCACAAGATTTTCTTCAGGTCAGAAGTACAAATGAGTTCCAGCAGTGAGTAGGTAAGACATGGAAGAAAAATCCCAAATGATGGCTATTAATCCAAAGATCTCTGTATAGCCATTATCTCAGAAAGACTTGCAGTTCAGGTTGTCAGAAAATAAATCAGTGGCAGTATTCATGACGTCGCTTATTGTTCATATGGTCTTGTCTCAAACTGATACTCTTGGCTACTGTTAGAACCAGCATTTTCATATTAGATGTCTTTTTGGCTTCAGATCAGATACTATGTTGCTAGACCTGTGAGCTGCAGAGGACCTCCAATGAGCCTGGAGCATTGGTTAGGATAGCAAGCATCACATGTTCTTCACTTTTAAACCCATTGGAAACATTCAGAAAGTAATTGCATACTTAAGGGTCTTTACAAACAACACAATGATGAAAATAGAAGACTCTATGGTACCAGAATAAAATCAGAAAGAATATACCTAGTTCATCTACTAAATTAATATAAAATTATTTGTGGACTTCTCTGAGTTTTGAGACAGGCAGTGGAGAAATGACTCCAGAGAAAACACTAGGTTTTCATCTTACCTAATTAACATATACATCCTTCCCTGTTTTTGTCTTTGTTTGCTCAGTGTAAACAACCTGAAATAGTTGGTTTCCCCTTGTGTTCAAACAAGCAAAGATCTTTGATACTATGAAGAAAATTAGTAACAGGTGAAAGACCATGTTTAACAATATTGGGACAAAACAGTCCTTTGTTTTAAAGTATTTGTCCTCTAATCTTCCTTAATTCACAGCAGATAATAACTGTAGTCTGTTGCTAGAACTCACATGTATCAATTTTTCTGAAGCCCCTGCATAGTAAGAATAAACACGAAAAAAATACTTTAGTAACTTTTCATTATATGTGGTAAAGACTTATGAGGGAACATATGAAATCATTGAGTTTTACATGGGCACATTTGGCTTCTTTTTTCATATTTACTTGAATTGTACAAAGAAAGTGAATTAGATTATCTCGCTCTAAGGATAAACTAGAATATGTATGTGCTGTGATCAAATGCGCTTAGAGTGTTTGTAGTGTAGAGAGAGACTGTAAATTACATTGCTGTTTACAGATTTCAGTTTTGGATTATTAAATTCATGTCTTTCTATGTGCTTTGTCACCATTGCCTGTGCATTTTTGAGGCTTCTTTTCTCATACACAAAGAAGGTGGAGGTTTTTTTTGATTTCGGTTTGGTTTTGGGTTTTTGTTTATTTGTTTGTTTGGGGGTTTTGTGGATTGTTTTTGTTGGTTTTGGGGGGGCAGAGAGACTTGTGGTTGGGGTTTTTTTAAAGTATTCTGAATAAGTTCCTATCTATTAGAAAAAGTCCTCTAAAAGGCAAATATCCTCTTCAGATTTAAATTTCCCTTAAGAGCCACATTTGCTTCTTGTATTTTCAATATAGAAAATATTCACCCAATTTTTTCTTCGATGAATATATTTACATTCCTACTGTTAAAAAAAGAAAGACCTGATAAAATAGATTAGCTCATTCATAGACAATTTAAGTTTCAATCTCAGTCACTGTGACACCATTATGTTTGCTTTCAGAAACAGAGATCTCCACTGAAGATTGTTAGCAAGAGCTTAGCTGTTGTTCCTAACTGCTGAGGTCTACCAAAAAAAAAAAAAAAAAGGAAGTCCTATCATGTCACCATACATTCTAAAAGAATTTTAAATACTACTATTTTAATCTAACTTATTGCAGTAAGAAAAAACACAGAAACTCAACACAAATCAGCTTTAAGACATCCTGCAACATATCTTTTTCTAGTATTTGGTGGGTAAAAACCAAGAAAGTTAGGGGAAGGAGAATTACCAAAAAAAGAAAAAAAAGGAAAAGGTAATGGAACGTAACAAATTTAGCTATAATTTAGCTTCCATACAAAGGTTCCACATTATTTTTTTCTTGTTATTTGCACAAAAAAACTTTAAAACCTTTACTGACTTTTAATAAATGTGTGAATGGTCAAGATTGAGGGAAAAAAGAATGTTGCTTAGAGCACCAGTCTGATGAAAAGAATAAGAAACATTTTTCTAATGTTTCTCCATCAGTAAACAAAGATACTTTCTACATAGAATTTAAGAGCTATTCTCTATATGACACCCTCTGAGACTAGTATATGTCACAGTCTGAAAATAAGATGGCATATTGCTCTAATATGTAAAATAAAACAACTCTGTTTTAGCATGTGAAATATTCAAATTTTCCTTACCAACAGACTTCTGTAAAACATTTCATAGGACTTAGCTTAAATATAATTATTTATATAACACATGCTATTTTACAAAAATGTTTCCTAGATTAAAAATGTATCACAAATGTAGTTGGATTAAGAAACCCACAGTCTGGGTGTTATGAAGAGAAATCAACTGTTATAGAGAGAAATGAACTTGTCTACTTGCTTATTTAATTTCAGAAATACAGTTCAGCATCCTGACCAATAGACCCTGAGATCTAAATATTAGGATTCTCAGCAAGAAATCTGTGTGGTTTTTATTTCTTGTCTTTACACATCTCTACCATAAATTCACTGCATCCCTCATCAAAATCATGAGCAGACCTGGATTTTGGCTTTGTGGGTTTTTTTAGCTTTTTGATGAAAGTTCACTTGGGGTAAATGTTTTAAATCCTGCTTTGCTCTAGCATAAAAGCAGTTGAAGTCTTTCTAAAAGAGGGGAAAGTAAAAAAAAACCTTTCTGTGTTAACCGGGACATTAAATTAAAAATGAAACAATTTGATGTGGTCTTGATAAGAAAAAAAAGTAAAAAGATGATTAAAGCTCTTTATCCCTTCACATACCCTCTTTTCTTCTCTCCCTTCCTACAGCCTCTCTTCCCCTCATCTCTCTCTCTTGCTCTTCCTTCAGCTCCCTTTTTTTTTTCCTGGAACATTCTGTTTCTTTTATGAACAAACAAGTTTGCTGTGGCCCTGTGTCTCATTCCCTTCCAGGCTTGCAGCTGTTTTGGCAACAGAAGAAAAAATCCCCATAACAAATCAAATAAAAGCCCATTCTGTGAAGAGGAATTGAAAACAGCAGGCCTCAAAGAGGACTGCACATGAGATGCCTTGTTCTGGCTTTCAACACGACTCAAATCAGAAACACATTACCATAATCTGAAACAGCCCACTGCTAACACAAGACAGATGGTGGGTAATAACCCATGCAACATTAATAAATAAATTCCAGCATTAAAGGCTTTACAAAGTATGACAACATTATCTGGGCAAAATTACTGCCCGTTTTTCACCCCCAATATTATTTCACTTGCTTGTAGGTCTGTTTCACTCCCCCTCTCTCCCTTTTAAAGTGATTGTATTTTTTAAGGAAATTAAAAGTGGTGTAAGTTTTAATCAGATGAAAGTTATCTTAGTATATAAGTCTGAAACTCCATTAGGGAAAAATAAAATAGCTGCCAAACTGTAATTGCTCCCTTGTACTTCTATTGGATCGGCAAATGAAGATTTATTGCATTGCACTCCACTAGCTGTCTTTACCCTCTCTCATATTCTACTATTCTTTTTTTTCACTACAAATTTCAAGCAAGAATTTTGGCATTGTGTTTTCTACTAAATTGAAAGATATATGTATAATTTTTCAGCTTTTCCTCTACAAGCTGTACCACCCATCTTCTCCCCTTTCTCGCTTATTTTAGAGGCAATTTTGGGTAAAATACATACCTTTTAACTTTAACAAATGTTGGAGAGTACTTAAAAATATAATACGATGGACCTACCATAACACATTTGTGCCTGACCAACATGAGTATATTACTACAAAGGGAAGAGAGAACAGATGGGATGAAAGTTTTACAGTGTGCTACACAGTTATAAATACAGAACTTGAATCCCAGGTGCATTTTAAAATCTGTGTCTTTCCAGAGTTCATAGTGCACTCAGCATAGGGATGCAAGTCTGTCATAAAGACAGAAGAGGACCTGAAAATTTGGTTGCGTATGTGTGGTGGGTTGATCTTCACCGGGTAGCAGATGCCCACCAAATCACCTTATCACCTCACTTCTTCAAAAGGACAGAGGGAGAAAACACAAGTAAAAGATCATGGGTTGAGGTAAGGAAAGAAGATCACTCACAATTACACATAATCACAAAATATTCTGAGTTCGAAGCAACCCACAAGAATCATTGAGTTCAACTCTTAAGTGAACAGCCTGTACAGGGATGGAATCTACAACCCTGGTGTTGCTAGCACCATGCTCTAATCAACTGAGCTGATCTCAGGGTCATGGGCAAAACCGAACTGACTTTAAGAAATTAATTTAATTTATTGCAAATTAATTGTAACAGAGGAGGATGGTGAGAAATAACAACAGAACTAAAAACACCTTCCCCCGGTCCCTCCTTTCTTCCCAGGTTTAATTTCAGTCCTAATCCTCTATCCTCTACTCCTCACTTGAGTGGCCCAGAGGGGTGGGAAATTGGGTTCCAATCAGTTCACAGCCCTTCGTCTCTGCCTCTTCTTCCTTCTCATTCTCTCTACCTGCTCCAGCCTGGAGCCCCTCCCATGGGAGAAAGTTCTCTCATGAATTTCTCCTATGTGGATCTTCCCTATGGGCTACAGTTCTTCAAAAACTGTTCCAGCTTGGATTCCTTCCATGGGGTGCAGTCTTTCGGGAACTGACTGTTCCAACATGGGTCCCCCACAGAGTCATTGATCCTGACAGCAAACCTGAACCTGCATGGCAGCAGCTCTGGCCAGGCACCTTTTCCTGTGGGCGCTTTCCACAGGCTGCAGTTTTCTTTGGGGCATATCAGCCTGCTCGGCATGGACCTCCATGAGCTTCAATGCCTAGAGCATCACCTTTCGCTCCTTTTTACTGATCTCAATGTCTAGTGGGCCATTTCTTTCACATGCTCTCACTCCATTTTCTCAAATGCTGTTGCACAACTGGTTTTTTATGCTTTCTTAAATACTTAAATTATTAAATTATGACAGAGTCACCACAAGCATCACTGATGGGCTCAGCTTTGGCCAAGATTGGGTCAGTCTTGGAGCCAGCTGTAGCTGGCTCTGTCCAGCCTGGGGACAGCTTCTGGTGTCTTCACACAGAAGCATCTCCTGCAGCCCATTCCTGTTGCCAAAACTTCAGGAAGCAAACTCAATGCATTATGAAAACCACCATGACTCTATGTACGGAATATATTTTCCTCCCAACATTACCCTGATTTCCGGATTATTCAGTTGATTAAAGATGACTAGTGAAAAAATTCCTGTGATCTGAGCTGAAGACATGAGTAGAGCACCATAGTTGGGAGTGGGGGGTTGGCTAATTACATAAATGGAATTACATATGGAATTACATAAATTCAATTAGATACTCCTTGTATATTTATTGTAAATTTTAGTTCTTGATCTAAATTGTCCTGTAACACCCAGTATAATGAAATGTTATTTCCAATTGTAGTAGTGATTGGGATTCTTCCTGGTTTATATACTTATTTACTTGTCTTTCACAAGACAAATTAGAGAGACGCAATTATTTTTCTATATAATGGAATATCCCAGATGAATTGCTTTCCCAGTTAATTGGTGGACTTGTATATACTTTTTCCAAAAGGATTTCTAGGTGGTGTAAAAAACCTCTGCTTTTTGTATATATTGCAGCTATATGATCATGTCTTTGGCCATAACTACATCTTTGTGATTTGTTCTCTTAATTCCTGCAAAGAGCACTGTGTGGGTAGCTCTGAAAACCTACAGAAAACTTATCTTCTGTACAACACAGTCTTACACTACTTATTTTTGTGGGATTTTAATTAGCATTACAGTGATGGACTGCTGTTTACCAGTCTCATCCACAGCATACATTTCTAAGGTCAGTAATGGAATCATATTTATTCCCAGGCATGTCACAGCTTTGTTTTTTTTTTTTGTTTGTTTCTTTGTCTAAAAGTTGCTTTAACAGTTAGGCATAGCTATCCGAGAAGTCTTCCTTACATGGGAGTAATGAATACAGTCCAGAAATCAGTAAGAACAAGCCCCAGATTCTAAGGGCTCTGATGGAGACATCTCAGCGGAGTGTGCACTATACATTTCATACACTCCTGGGCTCATAGTTTTCTGAGTTTATTCGCTTGTAAGGCTGCTGTGTTAAAGCAACCTATAAAAACAGCTCTTTTTCTTCACCTTTAGTTAACTTAAATCAATAGGATGAATGATTTAAGACAGTAATGATACAATATATTGAACCCATATTCATATTATAATGGGTCTAAATAAAAAAAATAGCCCTATATTCTTTTGCAAAGCTATTTGGAAATTAATGAAAAAATTAAAAGATGAAGGGAGGAGGGAAAGGAAGGTTTGGGAAGGGAAGGTCTGGGAAGGTTGGGTGAAGGTTAGTGACGGGAAGGTTAGGGAAGGTTAGGAGAGGGGAGGTTATGAGAAGGGAGGTTAGGACAGGGAGCGGAGGGGAGAAGAGGAGAGGGTAGGGCAAGGAAGGGCAGGGCAGGGCAGGGCAAGGAAGGGCAGGGCAGGGCAGGGCAGGGCGGGGCAGGGAAGGGAAGGGAAGGGAAGGGAAGGGAAGGGAAGGGAAGGGAAGTGTTTTTGTAAGAAATAATAATAAAAAAGTCTAGTCCTTATTTATTGAAAGGTAGAATAAATAAGTTCTGTTTATATTTCCATGTAGTGTTGATGAGTACATGAGATGCTTTTAATAATGACTCATGATGAAAGAAATTCTTTGACTGATTTCTATTAAAAGACAGTTCTTAAGAGATTGTTACTCGATGATAACTTTTACTGTGTTTGTATTCAAATAATAAGAAATTTATTTTCTCTGAAGAGTAATTTCACTGACTTCTGTTTATTCTAACTCTGGTTACATGAAGTTAATGTTATATGGTTATATGTATGTGGTCTACTGTACTGTTCAAAATTTTGCCTGAAAGGATTACAAAATTTACCAGTAGGAAGAGAAGGAAGCCAGGAAAAGTAAAGAATTTGAGCATAAACCAAGATTCAGATAGTGTTTTTTATTGATTTGTGTTTGTTCCCTTATTTTTTTTAAGTTTTTCAGGAGGTAACTAATCAACATCAACTTTATGACAGCCAGGATACAAATTATATGTTTGTTATTTGGAGATGTTGTTATAATGTTTTAGAATGTACTCACATACTCATAGCTTTTTATTCCAAAAGGACTAAAGTATGTAGAAGGGTTGAATCAAGAAGGGTTTTCTCATTTTCTTTTTTTTTTTTTTTTGACAGTAATGCTAGGCCTTGACTTTGTACAAAGAAAGGGAGGAAATATGTCTTCATATTTTCTTACTTATACTATTATCCTGAAAGTAAAGTAGAAGTCTTGTACATCACAGTCAATGCAAAAAGAAGCTGAAGAATGAATGATTTGGATAATTTCAGGAAAATGAACTAAAAAACGAGTGAAAGGAAAAATAGAATATCTCAAGTATCAGTATGCTGTTTATTTGTTATGAGAAATGGGATTTCTGAGAAATTATTTCATTATCAACACAAGTAAGTCAAAAGACTGCCTTAGAAGTGTTAGCTGGCAATATATTTCTATTTACAATTCGATGTATGTCATGTGAGCTCTGATGCCAAGGACATAAATAGGAGAGGAAGCATGAATTATGACATCCTCTTATATTTTCTGGTGAAATTCTAGTGGGATACAGTGTTTCTTTTGAAGAATATAATTGGCAGATATAAAGACATCGCTCCTACTAGCATGTTTCTAATAAAGAGATGCAAGGAAAAGGGAAAGAAAATCTGATTAGAGTTTTAAAATATTATTTTAAAACCATAATTAAAATAAGCTGTGTGATTATAGGACCATAACTGGGAGTCAAAAGTACAAGCCCAGTGAGAGAAAGGATATTTTTGTTACAAGTTATCAATAAAAGTCCCTTGACCATGCATAGTCCTAGTGCCACAGGAGGGCTTCAGGGACGGATTCCAGCTATAAATGACAAATGTTTCCAAATTTTACTGAATTGAATAAGTACACTCATGATAGAATGCCTTTAGAAATGACATTAGGTTTCACTCACAGGTAAACTTGTCCTGTGAATGCTAATAATGTGTCTTTTGTATATTGCCAAAATAGAAGGAGCAACTGGGGAAAATATCTCATCTTTGTAGCAGGTATTGAGACACTAAATGGTACAGCAATGAAATAATTTACTGCTGTTTTTTTAACTTCCTTAATGAATCTGGACAGTTATATTTTGACTTCAAAGAAAACTTTTGTCCTTTAACTTTTGCTAGGCACTGCAAGTTTTGGCTCATCTCTCTGCTTCGTTTGATAAAAGAGTATCTTTGTGCTGAAGAGTCCTCCCACACTTTAGGTGGGCTCCACCTCTCCCTTTCTGTTTCTAATTTCCTATCCAATACAGCAGCAACCTGATTAGTGTTGTTGTTTATAATTTGTACTATGAAGTCCAAATCTCCTAAAGGACTATATTGTTGCCATATTCCATATTTTGATTTTTTCCTTTAAACAAAGTTTTCTATAACTGTACTATTATTCAGGGATGCAAATGTCACTCTGGTGTACACAATCAAACAGCTACTGAACATTCTTTTTTGTTAAGATGTGAGAAGAACCAGGGGAGTGCTTAAAAAAAATGCTCTGTTCTGTTGTAATTAAAAGATTTCCTTCAGTCTAGAGCATCTAATGCAAGTATCAAATATTTCAAACTTTCTGAAGTTTACACCTGTGGAAACTTTAAAAGAAAGAAATTTAATTAACAAGTAAGTGTATACAATATTGAAAATTTCTTGTTTGAAACACACACCTTATTGTCCACAGATGGATGGCTTCATGGAATGATCTGGTCAAACAGAAAAAAGATGGTAAGTAAATTCATTGAAGATGAAAAAGGAGATTGATATTAATTATTGCCCTATTCACAATGCTTACTGCAAAATTCCCTGAACCTCTGTATGTTATTAATTATTCTAATGTCTGTGTGGGAGATAACTGTACTGCAAAGCATGCAATTGTAGAGAAAAAAATGGGTGTGGCAAGAAGAGGTGTCCAACAAAATAATACTTAAAAGTAAGAACATTCAAAATTAAGACCACTGTCATATCCTTAGTGTGATTATCTCCAGATATGTGTTGTTACTTTTACATTTATGCAGTATATGGTACTGGAAGGCAACTGCTAAAAATCATAGGACTCACTTCAAGGAATTATTAATTTTTATGTTCATAAGTGTGAAGAGAATATGTGCAAGATCTATACCAGTGCATCTTAAGGTTCTGATCAGATAGGTGTTTTGAAATATGAGATAGTTATTTAGATTTTTTTGAGGGGACAATTGTATGGGAAAGTGCACTGTTTTGCATTTGAAACAAATGAAATATCTTATTTCCAAGTTATTTTTAAAGGACATTTTTAAAAGATATT
>NW_016690194.1:3864490-3883188 GCF_001604755.1 Lepidothrix coronata | reverse complement strand
ATAGAGCTAATAACTTTGTTCTTGTCACTAGAAGACATATTCTCTGAAGGTTAGTGCATATATGGGATTTGACTTTGATAAAAATATGACATCTAGCAGAAATTATCTAATGCAATGTTTCTGTGTCTCCAACAAATCATTCCTCTAAGTATCTTACATTGAAACCTGGCAAACCTCTTCCCTGCATTATTTATGTGTATCACTGATATGCCAGTCTATGATGTTTCCATGTTTTGGTCAAACGTACACAACTGTTTGGGTCTTTCCGTTACTTCTTAAAAACTGTATATAGTACCTTAATTAACATTTTAGTTTTTGTTTGAATTTCTTAAATTTTTTTTATTTGCATGTGCAGTGCATTGCACAGTAACTGCTCTGAATATCCTAATATTGAGTATTTTAATTACACATTTAAATTCACATAACCATGTCCTTATTTATCTCTACGTACAACAGCTATATTACAGAGTTGTAGAGTATGTCAATATAGTAGTCATATTTAACAACAAAATAAACCCCAAATAGCTTCACAAATGTTGTTACTGATGATAGAAGGCAGTTGTTGCAACCCGAAAAATTCAATCACATTTTCTTCTAGAACATTAGATAAATCATTTCATTATTATATTTATATAAGGCTATAAATAGGTATGCGGTACACTATTTTTTTTTCTCTTGCCCTTTCTTTGTTTTAGAAGTGTAAATAAACTAAATGTAAAGAAATTTAATAAAGTTCATTCCCACATGGAATCCCCCCTCAACCATTATCTCAGTTCACTGTCAACTGCGTAATTTTATACCTTGTATGAGCCCTGAGAACAAAGACTTGCAGGGCCTTAGCTAAAGTTTTTAGGAACTTAGAACCTTAATTCTGCTTTTATGTTATGAACCTAACTTTTACTTAAAATATATGAGTGACAGGAAGAGCAAATGGGCACTAAAGTTTTTTCATAATTTGTTG
Source organism: Lepidothrix coronata (assembly GCF_001604755.1). Taxonomy (NCBI): domain Eukaryota; kingdom Metazoa; phylum Chordata; class Aves; order Passeriformes; family Pipridae; genus Lepidothrix; species Lepidothrix coronata. The sequence goes on along the minus strand of NW_016690194.1, from coordinate 3,882,227 downwards.
GCCACTGATGGGCTGGACAGGAAAGTTTTGTGACGTTTTCCTCTCATTGAATAAAAAATAAATCCCAAGCTGCAAGCCCTAGTACCATGAAGTAGCAATACAATGTTTTTGTGATTTGTTGGTGGGCTAGCACATGGCTATCAAGTGACAGAATTTTGCCATTTGCTAGTGTATGAATAAGACTTGATTCTCCACACTCTTTCTTTAGCGTCTTAAATACATGATGGCAAAGCTAATGAACAGAAGGGAGTTCACATAAACTTTGAATGAAGGCATCACATCATTTGTGATTTAATTTAAGCATGAAATGTGAATAAATTATGTGGTTCATTTAAGTCACTGAAACCTTCTTGTTCGTTCAAGCCAAATTCAGGTACATTAATGTCTTTTAGAGTGTTCATATCTAGGAGGAAATCTGCAAGGTAAACAAAATAATCATGTAGTACAATTATTCACTGTGTCTGATGTACAATCAGACTTTTTTTTTCTGACTGTGAAACAACTCATTTGCAGAAACAAATTTGACAGAGTGGCTTAAGGAAAACTAGTTTTGTGTTCCACTTCATTGAGCTTCATAGGCACTGTTCATTTTACTAGAATATCCAAGAGAAAACTGTGTGAGAATCAACGTGAATAATCTTTTTGAAAAGTTAAAGGTAGGATAGTCAAAAATATATATACAGTGGTATTTTTATCTCTCTTTTTAGAAGTCCTTCATTAGGGATTGTTTTGTTGTTGTATTTCAGTGACATCCAGAAGATCACAACTGTACTGTTGACATGACAAGTGAAACCGTTGATCAGGAGTCAGGAATGTCCAGACATTAGACTCTCAGTTCTTACTTGAAGACTAGAGAGGTCTTTGCTGAGTGTATCGCAGCTCTGTCCATGTCTGTTGTGGACAAATTTCTTTGTAGTTGAAATGCTGTCAGGGAGAGTCATGTGTACTCAGGCTGCATACAAACACATACAAAGATACTTCTGAACCTCAAGGTGACATATGTGATACATTAGATTATTATATTAATTATTGGATCAGACCAATTCACATGTGTGTGTATGGGGAGGGGTGGAGAAAGAGACAGGTTGAATTTCACGGAGGTGGGGTAATACCCTATCCCATATCTCAGCCCCTGTGAGACTCCTGGAGCTAACCCAGAGCAGCTGTCAGTCAGAGGCAGCCCAGGAGCACTGCCCACACCACAGCCCCTGAAACCCCTAACCAGCCTCTGACTGGCTGACACAGGGGGAGCACTGTCCCCTACCTTGCCCCAGAACCTCAGAGAGGCCAGTGGACCAGAAGTCCTGTATGGGAGAGGTGGCCACAGGGACCAGAGTGGATAAAAGCAGCAACATGTGTTCTCTATGTTGTTCGAACCCTGCCACCTGGATCCATGTAAACTGGACTTGCACAGGACTCTCTGCTGGTAGCTATCATTCTCTTTTTCTCTCTCTTTGTTTACTCCTTTTTCTTCTCGTAATCTCCTTTCTTAATATTTTGGGTAACTTGGAACTGAATGGGTTAGATTTTGCTAAGTTGTATGGGTTAGCATGTGCTAAGTCAATGCTTCGGGGAATGCTTTATTTTAGTTGTAGGTTACCCTTTAAACTTTTGCCAACATCTCTTATTTCCTGAAGGTTACCCATAAAGTACCTCCTGAGACAACATGTGCTGAATCTTCTCTTTTGCACTCTCTCTTAAGGTGTTAAAAGAGCCAAGGGTCTTTTAACAATTCAGTGGGCGAATTTTTGAAGCCTTGTATATTTTTAAAGTAAAACTCCCTTGGTGAGCTTGTAGCTGGAGACTTGGGGCCTTACAACATAAACCACTTCGCAGATCATCTTTGCTCTTGAAAACATGATGTATTTGAAGTGTACTGAGGCCTTTTTATACTCAGCCAGGTACAAATGTAGATACAGAGCACTAGAAAAGCTCTGCCACTGAGTGTTTATAATTTAGTTGGTAATGAAAATTAGCTAATATGGAAATAATGATAAATAATTTACATCCAGTATTCTACCCATATCTACATATTTGGTTATTCTGTCACTGAAAGCAGTCAAGTTGGGCAGATATCATAGGTTTACTTGGTCTAAAAAAACAATCAAGGAATTTTTCTTTCCCCTATATCATTGTGAAAGAAAGTTGTTGAATGGGGGAGGGTGGTTTGGCTAGGGTGATTCACACACACAAAAGAACTGGCGACAGCCCACATTCCAGGATGACAGCCCTCAGAAGACTGGGTGGGGGGGGGGGGATATGGTTTTTTTTGCTTTCTCCTTGGGAAACGGCATGACACTTCACTTTTGCCCTACTCAGGGAAGATTTGGAGGGGTCCGAAGTTCACTTCATTTTCAGCCTGGTCACCTGGCTGCTTCTGGCCCTGGTTTGCCTCCATTCTCCTGCACCCTGTTCTGCCCCCAGCCCAGACCTGCTTGGATTTCATTAGAGAGGCTTGACCCATCTGCAGAGGAACCTTTGAGGGAGGAGGTCACCCTTTCTCTCCTCTGCTTCTGTGTTTGGCACTGGTTTGTGCCCATCGACAAAGGGGGGGAAATCTCGGCCACAGCCAGCTGGTATGAGTTTCGTGGGAAGAACCCCCTGTTCCCCTTTTCCCCTTCCCCTTCTCTGGGGGGGCAGATCTCCATTTTTGTCTTCTCCCACACACAATGGCCTCACGCGGCAACTGACAGCGCCCAAATGCGCCCCCTGCTGATCGTGGTTAGAATTGTGCCAAAAGACGGAAAGTACAGAACTATTTCATTTTTGAAGGGGATTTTTGGGTACAGGATTATTGTTCAGATGTTTTTGCATTCTTTTGTTGTTCTGTCAATACACATATATCCTTTAATTAAGGGCTGGGGTTTTTTTCTTTCTTCATAATTCCTCAGTGAGAGCCTCTTAATTTCAGAATTACAATTGCTTAGCAGGAGGAGTTTGGTCTTCCTCATAATTCATCCTCCTTAGCAAAACACTTCAGTCTCATTAAACTGAGACAGCAGGTCTACTTTACCCCTAGGAAATATGTTCTGGCTATCCTAAATTTTCTTTCTTCTCCCTCACCTGCCATAAAATGTGCTCCTTCAGTGACTTTCCCACAGATGAAAACGGAGCTAGGGCCTAAAGAGTTAACTCTGAATACTGATCCAGGGACCTTCCTGCTCAGAAGAATGTAATGCATAGCTAGAATGTACTTCTTAGCTAGAGACAGAAACCAGGGCTTAGGGATTAGATGGTACCGTGCACCAAAAGAGTGCTCACACACCTACATAACTAAAAATAGGGTGAGAACACGAATAGATAAGGGGCAAAACAGGTACTTGAGTCCAAAGTCTTGCAAAATTCACCATGAAGTCAATGAAAATCAAGAAAGTCGAAAAGTTCAGCCAAGGAAGAAGAGTGAAAATACGACCCCATGAGGCTGAAGAAACAGGAACGACCACCAAACATCATCCCAAAAAGACGACTCCACCCCAGACTCCGCCTATTATGAATATTATAACTAGATGTTGCAATGTGCTGGTTTAAAGATAAACCAGCAGGGGAAATGAACTCAAAAGAGAGATTATAAGTCAGAATAACAATTTAATAAAATAATACAATAAGTACGATTATACAGACAAAGAATTGGTTTTAACCCACAAAACCCAGATATATAACCCAGCACCCTGGGGCATGAACAGAGTGGTGTTCGTTGGGCCCCCTGAGTCCAAAGAAAAAGGAGAGGGGAAAACCTGTTGATGAGAGTGCTGTTGCAGTCTGGTCAAGAGTGGTGATTGCAGTCCGGTCGAGAATGATGGTTGCAGTCTGGTTGAAAAGTGGTGGTTGCAGTCCAGTCGAGAGTGGTGATCTGCAGTCTGGTTGAGAGCGGTGATCTGCAGTCTTCCTCTGGATCCCACGAGTGGTTAAAAAAGTTCCAAGATTATATATTCTGCAGTTCAGGCAGGAATGCTCAGTACCTCTCTCAGGGTGGGGGGCTCCTCAATGGGCGTGAGGACAAAAACACCCTTCTATCTCACAGGCCTCTTAGCACCTAGTTTGTAGCCTGAGGAGTCAGGCTGCTCTGGACAGAGGGTGTAAATAGTCTATTGACACCAGTTTCTGGGAAAGGGCATGGAAGACTATAGAATACACAGTTTTGGGTTACACCCATCCAGTGATGAACTGGGCCCAGCTGTTCTAACTAGGACATGCAATTATATGAATATGTATGTGAAAATGTTGTAATCACTCGTAGAAATTGTATATAATCCTGCCTTTTCACTGAGAAGGCAGAGCAAGTTTGTCCAGGGCAACCTGGCTTGCTCTCCAACATTGCCTAAATAAATACCTTGCTGTTTAAAGGCTAAATTGTGTCTCTAAACAGTTCCATTGCACCTTTTTGGGCATCACTGTTACAAACCGATTATTAAAACTACTAGAGAGATGCCTCTGCCGAAATTAGGTGCGAGATCACACGGTGAAGTCAATAGTAGGGATTTTACTTATAGAGGAGTTCAGGAAAGGAGAGAGGAGGGGAGGAAGAGGAAGAGAGTAAGCAACAGATAAGTAGAAAAAAGATATCACCACTCTGCAGATTCCAACGATGTCCCACTGATCCTCTATTTCTGGTGTTCCTGGCAGTTGCAGACTGTATCTGTCAAGAGGTGGGGGAAAAGATTCCACAAAACTGCCATTTCATGAGGTTTATATTTTGCAGGCTAGGTGGAAACACCTCTTGAACCTCCCCTGGATGATTTTATGAGTCTTTGACACCTTCTAAGATCTTGCAGCTGTCTCTTACCTCAGATAGTTCAATCAATCATGGCTAATTATGGTCCATTATCCGAGATGAATAGCTCAGGCTATTCATTCATCATCAGTCAATGTCTTCACTGCTTTCCGGAGGTGTTTCAGAGTTGAGTCATCGTGTAAGGGAGGACACTGGCATGATAAGAAGGACTATCCCACCTCACAGGATTTGCCTCTTGTCAGCCTCTTCCCTGGAAATCCAGTTTGTATCTTCAGGTATGCATGCCCTACTGCAAGTGGGAGGTCACTCTGTCCATCACTAGCAAAACAGCCATCCAATTGTTTGATCCATTAGCACCAGTGTCTTACAGCATCTGAGCTGTTACTGCAGGTAATCAAATGTCAGCAGTTCAATTTCTTACACTTGTGGATGCATACTTTTCCTTTGATCTTGAATAGCCGGACAATAGTTCCACCATATCTTATCTCAAGGTCCTTTTGCAGTCCAAATTATTAGGCATATTCAGGGAGGAGTAGGCTTCAGGAGATGAGCAGCTGTTTCTTTGCAGTTTGCTACAGTGGACAAAAGTCTTCTGGTGATCTTAACAATGTTTAGGCCATTAAACATTTCACCATCTGACACCATCATGCTGTTAGCTTTCACAGTCTGACCTTGGCCCACAGGCTCTCCACCACCTGCTGTCTGTCCCACATTTCTGACTACTCATTTGTACACAGACCATCCCTATCCTCCCTTCCACATGTGTGCCTCCTGAGAGACTTGTATCTGTCCACTCCTTCAGTCACATGAGCTGTCCCACATCATCTGAGTGATCACAGGGATGTTACAGATGCGTTTCTGACACTGTTGTTTATTAGAACAAAAGATGTATTTTATATTTCTTGTAACAAATGGGTCAAAACAAGAACATTTCATTATCATTCCTTCCTTATTAATACATGATTACAGAAGTTTAAAAATCAAGAAACACATGAATGTGTTAGCTACAAAAATGTACAAAATGTACACAAAATTATAAGAAAGGTAACCCATGACTTTTGTCTCTTGATTTTTGATCAGCCACAGTTTGGCTTAGAGACACAGAAAGTTGTAGCTGTTGCAAATTTTGTAAGCAGTAGCACGGAACAGTCTATCAGGTGTGAAATCTGTCATTTAGATAAATATCAGCCTTGGCTTTTGCAACCACTGAGCTTGGGTTTAAAGCATGTATAAATGGCTCTTGGGTTGGTAACATCTGTGTGACTATTTACCTGAGGAGTGTTTGACTGTTTCTAGTGGGTACTCCCTAACAGATCAAGCAGTCACATTCATGTTAGTCACATGGTCTTAAATGACATACCAAAAAGTGCAGACATTTTAATTTTTATTTCACAATTTTTCTATGAATATGAATTTTTACTTTTCAGTTTCTGGGAAAGTTTTGAAGTTAATACTGTATGTAGTAGGGAAAAAAAAAGAAATTAAAATGGTGGTTCCTCAAATATAATTTTATCTTAGAACAAAAGTGTGTTGTTCAGTGTGTTTTTTTTCCTATTCTGTTGATTAATCAACAAAAGAAGAGTCCAAAGATACATTTGCAACACTGATAGTTGTAAAATATGTGTGTTCTTATAGGGCTGTGAATATTATCACAGTGGTTTTTTTTTTAAATTACTTCATCCATGTAAAAATCTTCCTATATGTGAAAAATAGCATATAGCTTAATAGCATGAATTTAATTAATTAATTCCTCCTACAGTGGAAGCAAAAATTTGAAAGACCCAGTGGTTCAGCTATTAAATATTTAGTAAACTTCAATTACTATAAATATGCACAAAATATGTTAGAAGTAAGAAAATACAATGCTAGATGTACAAAGACCAATAGATACAAGATTACTCTAATGTGATGTAGATCTCCTCTTCCTCAAAGGCAGATGACTGCAACTCAAAATTAGTATCACTTGAATAAAGAAAAGTCTGTCCTCACTACAGAAATCAGTGATCTCAACCAGACATTATTGTGTTAACTTGTGACCATAACAAGAGCCAGACCTGTAAGTAGTGTGTGGGGGGGAAATGTTCTTAACAGAATTTCTCTGAGTAATAGATTTTTTCATAGATTCCTAGGCAAGTGAGGACAATAAACTTGACTCAGATGGACCCTTTACTAGAAATAAAATGGCTGGGTTGAAGGCTAATTGTGTCTTGCATTTGTCACCTTATAAAATTTTGTATCCCTCAGGGTTTTCACATGACCAAGATTCATCACTTCTCATCATCTTTAGTACTGAATCCCTGGAAGCCCATGTGAGAACTGACAGTGTGACCTAGGTTCAGCTGATAAATCCCCTAAGGAATGAGGAGGGTGTTTTGTTTTAGTAAGTCAATTTAAAACTGCCTTATATTTTAAAGAGCGCAGGGGGAGTTTTAGGCTTAACTGGTTTTATTACAGAAGCTGCCTTGAGTATTCTGAGCAAGACTCTGACTGTTACAATCAGGGGAACAAAATCAGGTCAATGGGAAATTGAATAATATAATAGAATATTCAGTGAAGTCTTACGGGATAAAAGCTCAATAATGATAAATTCAGTTCTTTTGCACAACCTTCCAGTATTTTTCTACCTGTAATAAAATATAATAAAATAATAATAGAAAAAAATAATATTAATAGCAATAATAATAATAAAAGCCCACCAAAAACCAAACCTGAAATTTAGCCTTAACTAATATCATTGTACTTTCTAGAATGGACTTTGAAATGCTACCTGAGTAAATCATATTATTTTTAAAATAAACTCCAATGAAGAAGACAAATGAAAATATTCTTGCTCTCTCATGCCTCATTATACATTTTCAACACTCAGAACATATCCACTGAACTTAGGTAGCAATGAGCTAAGGAAGGAATTAACAGAGTTTTCAGTTGTTTTCTCTAGAGATAGAAATGAGAATCCTCAGTAACAAGAAAAGAAGTAATACCTTCCATTCACTAAATGGGAGATGGTTGTTCTGTAAAAAATATGGAAGAATTCTCTTTCAGAAAACAGAATTTAACACATGGTCCAAGGAAAAAACCAGTATGGAGTGAGGAGACCAGTCAAAAACATTTCATTTAAATCTGATCATGAAGTGAACAATTTTAACCCAAGTATATGTCAGGGCTTTCCTTTAAAGTCCTTTGGATGGCCAATATCTTCTGTCAGTCACCAATTTAGCCTGATGGCCAGCAAAAAGTAGGAGTCATTCTGATTCAGAAATGCTTCTGTATCAAAGAAATAACTTTTCTTTCTGTAAAGTGTAAGAAAGCCTTTATGTTCCTGCATACTTGGCATTTACACAGTCTATAAACTGCACCTCAAAAAAGCTAGCAGAAAAGCAAATTATTTTTGAAGGTCAGAACTAGAAGTTCTTTATGTTCAAGCCCCTCCAAGGTTTTGATTATTTTGTAAAATTATAAACATATTTTAAAACACTGGGTTTTAAATTTTGTGTCTGATTTTTCTCTGATTTGCATGGTTAGCACTTTGAAAAAATACTGCAGTGACTCTCAGGGCTCAATACAGGGCACAGCATTGACTTCCATTTCCAGACAATTACAGTACAAAGCACAGTGAGTAACTGAATTTGAAGGAACTTATCCTTGTACCTGCTGTTCAAGTACCTGAAAAAAGGTTGTAGCAAGATGGGGATTGGTCTCTTCTCCCAGGTAACAAGTGACAGGAGGAGAGGAAATGGCCTCAGGGAAGGATAAGATTGGATATCAGAAAAAAATTTATTCAGGGAAAGGGCAGCTGGGCAGTCAAGATTGGAACAGGCTGCCCAAGGAAGTAGTGGAATCATCCCTGGAAGTGTTCAAACATATATGAATGTGGCACCTGTGAACATGGTTTAGTGGTAAGCACAGTAATGCTGTTTATCAGTTGAACTTGACGTTCTTAGAGGTCTTTTCCAACCTTGATGATTCTATGAATTTATGAAATATGGCTGAGAGATGAAGTAAAGTTCATACTGATACTGTGTGTTTATTTACAGAGGTTGAATGAGATGTATATGCATCTTGCATATACACCACATGTGTATGTGTATGTATAGAGCTCCAGGGAATGAGGACAACGTACCTGTGCATGTAGGGCTTATAGAAGAATATCTAACTGGGAAGATTATGCAATAGAGACATCAGTCAGCCTTTGTAGGAGACTGGAAGAATGGTTTCCTGGGTCAAAACAAAGAGGTGGAAGCGGCAGGGGAAACAGGGTGAGCTCTGCATAGGTGGGACAGTGCACTGTTTCACCTCATTCTGCCCCCCTTGAGCCTTAATCAGGCTGTGGTCCACTCCAAAAAGGCAGCGGCCAACCATGTGGCCTGTCCCAAAATGTAAGACTGACTGGCATCACCGGAAATATTGAAGTGTAGTCAGACACCTGGGGCAGGACCCCAGGGGACCGGAGCAGATAAAAGGACGCTGATGAGGTGCCAAGCAGCGCACTCCACTACCCTGGATTTAGAAGGAGCTGAGACCCTGCTGGATTATAGAGTTTTGGCTATATACTTTTCTCTCACCTTTTTTTTCTTTCTCTCTCTCTTCCTTCTGCCACCACCTTCTCAAAATATATTATAAGCAGACTAAAAATTACAGTAAGTGCCTTGTTGTATCTGGGTAAGTTGAAGTTTGCTAAGTTAAAGTTTGTGAAGTGCCTTACTCTGCCTGGATGTTATTTCAAAATTTTCCAAGTACCTTATTCTACCTGAAAATTCTAAAATTTGCAAGTACTGAACCTTCTGAGAATTTTGGTATTTTCTCCTGTGCACTGCCCAGAGTAAATCAAACTACCTTCCCCTAAATCCGCTGAGTGGGTTGGGACATTACACCCTTGTACCTGATTTATGACTTGAGCTGTTGCCCTGCCCCCAGCAAATAAAATAACTCCTCCTGCAGGAGGCCCTCCAGTCCTAGTGCTGACAGTAATGCTCCAACTGGGTGACGCAATATCTCATCTCCGTCTCAGACAGGAATGCCTGGTAGGTAGTATGAGCAACTGCCCACTCTGCTTCTACATCTACCAATCTGTAGATCCACAACTATCCTGAGGCTTTCTTGTTGTTTTTTTTTTAAAATTATCCTTATATTCTAGTGCTAGTTAGTGTTACTTGGAGAATTATTTTTAATCAAAATTTCTTCTTGTTGGAAAGCAATACTCTGAAGTTTGTCCTGTAACAAAATATAATAAATTTTTAAATACTTGGTAGAGAAACATTGTCTTCCAGAAAATTTTTATGGGGAAGTTTTGGGAGAAGGCATTCGAAAAGATCTTAATCAGTGTGTTAGAAAGACATTGAAAAGAGCTAAATGTCCATCTTAACAGTACAGTATCACAAAATTGTATATGATTGAGTTTGAAAGGGACCTCCAAGATCATGTAGTCCAACTATCTTGATCAAGAAGGGCCATCTACAGACAGTTGCCCAGGACCATGTCCATGAACATTAATGTTCTTCTATCCACTACATTCAGAAAAAAATACATGGGAAATCCGAATATTCACAATTTTATCACATAATTAGAAAATTATATTGATTTTTACAATATAAAAACTTATAAATTAATATTTGCATGGAAACAAAGAAATAGGGTTTTCCCTAAAAAACACACAGACCGGTTAAGTTGAATATTTAAAATGTCAAGTATTTATATAAGCATCATAATTTATTATACACTTAGTATTTTATATTTTATAAACATTTTTTTATATTATATACCCAATTTAATTAATTCAGCCTTCCAGTGTTGTTTATCACAATTTCTTTGGAGGGCTTTTTTCATATTTAGACTTTTTATGTATTCATTCTTGAAGGGATCAGCATGCTGTGCAACACTATAAAGCTAACTGGATCTTCAATAATTCATGTAACACACGTAGTCATAGAATGACCTGGGTTGGAAGGGACCTTAAAGATCATCCAAACCCCATCCTGTGGGCAGGAGCACCTTTCACTAGACCAGGTTGTTCAGAGCTCCATCCAACTTGGCATTGAATGCAATGTGTGGGGCATCCATAGTTTCTCTGGGCAGCCTGTTCCAGTGACTCACCATCTTTACAGTAAAGAATTTTTTTCTTAATATTTAATCTAAACCTATACTTTTTAGTTTAAAGCCATTCCCCTCTGTCCTGTTACACACTCCTGTGAATAGTCTCTCTCCATCCTTCTTGTAGGCCCTCTTCAGATACCAGAAGGCTGCAATGAAGTCACCCTGAAGTCTTCATTTTTCCAGGTTGAACTACCTCAAATCTCTCAGCCTTTTCGTGTAGGAGACATGTCATGTCCCTCTAGTCATTTTGACGGACCTCATCTGGACTTGCTTCCATATAATACACCATAGGACAGTGCATATTCCAGTTGACGTGTTCACTTCTGAACTCATGGTGTGACTCAGGAGTGCAAAAGTTGCTATCCACAGCCATTCCATTACAATGTAAAGTAGGTGGGGGCAGGTGTCATCCATATGCTTGCAAGCCAGACATCCTTGCATTTCCACTCACTATTCAAGTAGCTCAGTGCACACTCATGATATTAGTGCTTACTGCTTAGCTCAAGGTTTATTTTATACTGATGATCTCTCTCCTTTCCTTTCTCAACCTCTGAACTTTTCTTCTTTATCATTCCTTGATTTATTTAATCTACTAGGTTGGAATTCTATAAATGTATCAGAAAATTGTCTTCATTTACTTGTTACTATTTTGTACCGTAGACTACACTTCTAAATAATCAGTGTGATCATCCTATTTTCATAGTTTCATCTTAATGCCAAATAACATCTGAAGTTGTTCTGTGTTATGGTTTGCAATGAGTTTTCACCCCATAAATCCTTACTTATATTCAGTCTTAAATACTTGTGAGCTTTTCATGATTTTCTTTTCCAGTGTTCTGAGGAGTGTAAGATAGTAGTCCAGAAGTACACATTTAAGGTATTATCTGTAAAAGATCCATTTGATAAAATGTAAAAATACAGAAAAGACTAATAATTTTGCAAAAAAGTGTGTCAGGAGACAGATCTGCCTAAAATCCTTTTTGCTAACCTGCTTGACATTAACAGTGATCCCTAATTTCTCTTCTTCTGCCCCGGAAAATCTCCATAAATGCAGTTTTGCTTTCAGAAAACAGCAACATTTTCCCTAAAGAAAAAATAAACTGTTAAATCAACAAGTTAACAATTCATCCTCAAGTGCATGAACTTTAACACTTCACCTCAAAAAGTCAATCCACAGAACTCTTCAGAAACTGTGTTTCACGTTTATGAAACTGGCAGTCATAATAACTTATGAAAAAGTACATTTTGCTTTTAGATATCTATTGAAAAAGTACTAGCTTACTCCCTCTCCCCCTCCATTCACCTTCTTTTAAACTAATTTGCAGTAATTCAAGTAGAAAATTCTGTATCTGAGTATCTGGAGGAAATTTTTTTTCATTGTAGGTAATTCAAAGAAGTTTGAATCCTTGAGCAGAGATCAAGAAAGGAAAACTTTCCTCTCCAGGAAAGTCAGAAGAAAACACCAAAACTTAGAAGAAGCAAATCAGTACAGTTCAGTTCTTACAGTAAACAGCATATATAGGTGATAAATTACTTGGTCTTACAGAAGTTAGCTACAGAACTTCCATTAACTTTGATGAGGCGGAATTTTTTTTCAACTTTCTATTTGTAAACCCACCGCACAAAGAGCAACAACTTAATCTTCCTATATTATATTGAAAGCAAAGCAAGTAGGTCTGCCATTTGTTTTGTACCTAGGGAACTATAGAAGGATTAAGAGCATATCTACCTGCCACAGTAGAGATAATAGCAAATTAGCTTTTAGGTAGTACCATGCCAAGCAATTAACTTGATCCCTGAGAACAGGAACAACATCCCTGTGCTGATACAGCACTTTTGCTTCTTGTCATGAAAGGCCAGGCAGCTGTAATGCAACAACATGGGTAATGGTTGTGTATTACTCCTTCTGAATTAGTTGCAGGATACCTATGTGCTTGATTGATCACCAATCACAGAAAACATATGCAGAAAAACTGAGACTGGATCCTAGCACCATCCCCATTTCCCATACCTTCACTACACCTGTTCTGTAAAACTGTAATCTAATCATGACCTAACATTTTATGAGCTTGTATCTTTCTTTTTCAGTAGGTATGAAGCTGTGTTGTGCATAAATAAGTAAGAGCTGATGGGAATGAAGGCATGGAAGTGAAAGTTAAGGTAAAGTCATACTCAGTTTTTTTAACTGAATGCACTGGAATAGGGTAATTATTGTCCCTTAATGTTAAAGCATGTCATATATTAAAGCACAACTCTAAGAGCAAATGTTTTCTAAGAACTTATGGCAGTGCTTTTGTCTTCTAACTGTACACATTCGGGGAGTCAAAAAATTTTCTATTGATTTTGTTTTAAACCTGCTTCCTGACAATTAAATGAGCACTTACTACAGTTTATATTGGGATGTGATGGGGTGACCTTGGCTGACCACCAGCTACCCACCAAACTGTTCTAACACTCCACCTCTTCAAAAGGACAGGGGGAGAAAATTCAATTAAAATATAATGGGTTGAAATAAGGACAGGATGATCACTTAGCAATATTGTCATGGGCAAAACAGATTTGACTTGGAGAAATTAATTTAATTTATTGCCAATTAATTGTAACAGATGAGTTACAATGATAAATAAAATAACAATGTCTTCTCCCCACCCCTCCCTTTTTTGTATGCTCAACTCAATACTGACTCTGCTGTTCCCTATTTCTGACTGGTACAAGGGGATTGGAAAATTGGTGTTGCAGTTCATAGCCTTTCATCCTACCTTTCCTTCCTCCTCATGTTTTTTCCCTGCTCTGTTATGGTAACCCACCCATGGGATACAGTCCTGCATGAACTTCTCCAATACGGGTCCTTGCCCCTGGTCCTGTCACTGGCACCTGCACCAGCATGTGCTTCTCTCCATGAGCTGCAGCTCCTGCCGGGTGCCTGCTGCTCCACAGGCTGCGGCTTCCATCAGGGCACATCTGCTTGCTTTAAAGCGGGGCCCTCCTTGAGTTGCAGGGGGACAGCCTGTCTCACTGTGGTCTTCACCATGATTGCAAGGGAAATCTCAGTTCCAGCACCTGGAGGACCTCCTCCCCCTCCTTCTTCAAATGACCTTGGAGTCTGCAGGGATGTTTCTTTCAACTATTTTCACTCCTGTCTTACAGTTGCTGCACTGTATTTTTTATTATTAAGTATGTTTTTATTCTTAAATATACAGAGATGCTATGGATGTCATTGATTAGTTCAGCATTGGTCAGTGGTCGATCCATCTTGTAGCTGTCTGGCACTGACTGTGCAAGTTGTGGGCAGTTTCTGGAGTCTTCTTATAGAAACCATCTTAGTGCCTCCTCCAGTAGCAACATAGACTCAATACATAGGAAAAAGAATGATAATTTCTTACTTGATGTCTCCTTTAAGTTCATGATTTTATAATCATCTAGAACACTTCTATCTGCTGACTTTTTTTCCAAGATAAAGGCTTCCTGACTATGCAGACTATTTCTGATTTGAACATTTTTTTATTATTTATTATGCTTTTCTAGTTCAGTGGTTTCTTAGATGAAATTACCTGATCCATATATTGTATTTAAAATGTGAATTTGTACTGTAGCAGAGTGATAGTGATTTGTAATTTATTCTCTGCTGCTTCCTATTATTTTGCATAGCATTTTAGATGTTGCTAAAACTTGAATTGACCATATCAGAGAACTATTTACTATGACTCTTTCCTGACAAGTAGGAAGATATCATTGTCCTATTATGTTCAAGGCTTTTTTCTCCCCCATGTAAATAACTTTATGTTGACACATCCTTTATCTTGACAAATAATTTCAAGATACCCATTCAAGTTTGTATGATCTTCCTGGGACTCTTCATAGTCAACTATATTTTGGGTTATATTTTGGGTTTATCAGCAAATTTTGTAACTTTACCATAGACCTTCATTTTGAACACAATGTATTGAGTCTAGCTGAGATGGAGTTCATTTTCCCCACAGCAGCCCTTGTAGTATTGTGGTGTGTATTGGTAGCTAGAAAGGTGTTGGTAACAGAGCAGTGTTTTGGCCACTGCTGAGCAGTGCTCCCACAGCATTAACACTGTCTCTCCAACATTCCACCCCCAGTCAGTAGGCTGGGGGTGCGCAAGACCTTGGTGGGGGACAAAGCTAGTACAGCTGACCCAAATTGACCAAAGGGATATTCCATACCAAATTCACATACAGAAGCAAAGAAAAAGAGCAGGAAGGGCATTCACTATTTCCAGCATTTGCCTTTTACAGTAACCACTATGCATGCTGGAGCCCTGCTTCCCAGAAAGTGGTCAGATATCACTTGTTGATAGGACATAGAGAATAAAATCTTTGGGTTTTTTTCCTTGCTTGTGGATGTGTAACTTTTTCGCTTTTGCTTTAGTAAACTGCCTTATCTCAACAAATTGTTTTCCATATTATTTTCTTTTCCCTGTCCAGTTGAGAGGAGGGGGGTAGAGTAGTCAGGGTCAAACCACCACATTATCACAAGTTCCTGTAACTACCATTCTTCTACTGTAAACATTGTCATGTTAAATACGCAAAAAATGTTTTAGAATGTGAAAATCTTGTTAGTTTTTTTCCCCAGTACTGTATAATAATCTAGGTGATCAAAACCTTTACTACAGCAAGCAATAATACTGTTACTTTGCTCATTGAAGAGGTCATAAATAAAGGGCTGTAGATCTCTTGAACTTTCATAGATCCTTTGCTAAAAATTGATGTCACGTTGATCATGTTCAGTTCTTTTGGTATAGACATTAACGACAGGTGGGTTGGTTCCGCATCATAACAATTTGGAATTTAAGTTCCTCTGGAACGCTTGAGGGAAAACTCTATCTCATTATTGCAATTGTTATTTGAACAAGTTTATTGTAAATTCTATTATGTTGACATTTTAGCATGAACCTATCCCTTGTCTTCTGTGAAGAACAGATTAGTTGGGAAACTTCTGAAATCAGTTGATACTGACCCCCCCCCCCGAAAATTTTATTTGCCTTTTCTACTATGGATCAATATTCTTTGATATTCCATATACACCCTGATAATGTGTTTTTCTGATCATATAAGTGGTGGATGTTAGGAAATGTTTCTTTTTGTTTTAGCTTTTATGGGTTTTGCAAGCTGATGCTCAGAATAATTTTTCAGACAGTGACTTAGCATTTTTTCAGACAGGCTGTATGTTCTTGTCTTTTCTTTGTTGGGAACTTGCTTCTCTTTTTTAAAGAATGTCTCTTCACATTCAGTAGTCTCTTTTTCCCTGCTGCTTAACTTATGGGAACCCTTCCGCATGGCCCATTTAAAGTCTTTATTAATCTCTCTGGATTTTAGTAAAACATTTCATACACAGGGGAAATTATTAACCACACTTGAGAAGAGATGATTTATAGAGAATTCAAAGTTGGGTTAAAAAGTTGCTGAAACAATATATGTCATGATGATAAGAGTGTACATGATAGTTCCTGGGATTTACATTTATATAAAACATTCATACGTGAGATTTTAATTTTCATTTTTATGGAAGTAATAAAAATAGGGTCAGAACAAAACCGCCTACCCATGTTACCCATATTAATTGTAAAACACATGAATGCAGGAAAATCCATTTCAGGAATAGATGTTTCCAACTATACAAATGCAGTATAAGTGCTGTATAAGTGCTGTATAAGTTCTTTCATAGCACTTAAAGTACGTTACACTGTGTAACATACTGGAATAGTTTAAATTATATTAAATGTGCTTTTATGCCTGTTTTGGGCTGGTTTAACTGAAATATTTTTAGCTAAACAGAATTTCAGACGTACCAAACTTCAATGCAAAAGACTAACTACACAGAGGAAAAAGTAAAGCTCTTTGTAAACTTTGACCAATGACAGAACCTGAGGGAAGCACCTGAAGTTGTGCCAGGGGAGGTCTAAGTTGCATATTAGAAAAAGGTTCTTTATCCAGAGGGTGGTCAGGCACTGGAACAGGTTCCTCAGGGAAGTGGTCACAGCACTAAGCCTGACAGAGTTCAAGAAGCATGTGGACAATATTCTCAGATACATGATCTGACTCCTGGGGATGTCCTGTGCAGGGCAGGAGTTGGACTCAATGATCCTTGTAGGTCCCTTCCAACTTGTCATATTTTGTGATTCTGTGATTTATCTCAGTTAGGTCATCTGTTTTGTTTTTCCTATTCCAACATCTGGGTTTGCAGAACAGCTGTCTAATATTGCAACTGAAAGCCCAACAGTAAAACAACAGCCCTTCCAAGTTAGCAGCATTAGAGGAAGGAATACATCAGGGTGTTCCACACCATCACATTGATATATTAGTACAGCTGGTAAAAAGGACTAGCCAAAGCCCTGTATTTGACTTGACTGTTTATTTATGTCACTGCTAGACCCTCAGCTATTTTGGGAAACCAACTAAAGATTTTCTGCCAAAATTCTTTAATAGCCTTTCTGAAGATAAACTTTAAGGATCATCTGTGATGGACTGAAATGTTGGTAATGTCTTAAACATTGTCAAAATCATACAAAGACTTCTTGTCAAACTGCAGGGAAGCAACTGCCTGTCTGCAACCACCAAAGCCTGACTGGACTTTGGAGGGAAAGTGAAGGGAAACTGGAGATAAGACTATTATCTAATCATCTCATGTCTGAGGAGAAGTAAACAGGGCCTGGGGGGTGGCAGAGGAGAAGGATTTTGGGTGTGTGATGGCAAAATCTCTCCGCACCAAACAGAGTAAACTCCCTGCTCCGCAAAGACGATGTACACACAGGACATTTGTGTGAAAGGAAGCTGAAAAGGGGTCATAAACCATCAAAGACCCCCAAAGCATCACCCCAACTCATTCCTGAGGCCTTCCACCACCAGAGGACTGCATATGATCCAAGTGAGGTAACAAATCCAGAGCTTG